>NC_056745.1:875851144-875873644 GCF_019279795.1 Protopterus annectens | reverse complement strand
GGGTTTCCTCATGGTACTCCATCTTCCTCCCACATTCCAATACATGCATCAGGTGGCTTGAATGCTCTAAATTGGCCATAGATGTGGGTGAGTGTGTGTAGTATGAAGAGCTACTGTGACAGGGATAGCCACCTGGCAGTGTAAACCTTGGTTCTAGATGATTCTCACTGGTAAAGTGACACCCTGACCCCATGTGCAAAAAATGGCAAAAAGGTTTTGCGGAAGGATGGATGGATGAATGGATGGATGGATGGATGGATGGATGGATGGATGGATGGATTAGTTCAAACCACTGTCAAAATAAATCCCTTCTAGATGATGTTTGGAAGTAAAATTGTCTGGAGGCAACAAGAGCTTATTCACCAGCTCATTAGCTTCATTGCAGCTCTCTAGACCCGTAAGTCACTGTGGACCCGGCCTGTCTTTTGATTTTTTTGTCTTTATGTAATTAAATCCGTAGAAGAGGATTACAAATAATCATCTCCAGAATATAAATGCAGTTGAACAGAAGCATAACAATAAGGATAAAAAGAGCAGTAAACACAATCACTTCCTTGTTTAAGATGCTTAGCTTTGCTCTTGGCAGTACAAAAATAATAATGCAAAAATGATAGGAAAATGATACAACATGAATTACATCTGATAAAATTAAATAGGAAAAAGAAGCCGTGTGACTTCCACAGTCCTACTGGAGTCTTGCAGTTGTCTTAATTTCTGCGGATTTCACTGATGTGTTTCTACTGGGATCCCAGTTTCTGTAATCTGTCTGGTGGCTCATGAAGTACCAGGCATGCCCACATCAGAAAGAGTTAAGTATGATTTTCTAAATGGAAAGTATGAGCAAAATGAGATGTTTAATTAATGTGAAGCAGTAATGCAGATGGTCATGGAAAGTTTACAAGAAAACAGTATGTGTTGTTGTTAACCTTCTAAAATGTATTCATTTGCCAAGTGTATATAACCCTGCTGAAACATATTGTGGAAAATCTTAAGTAAAATTGGCATATTTTGGAAAAAGATTTCAGGTTACACTGTTTTATTAGACAGACCTGTTATACTGTCTGCAAATAAGCAGAACAAGTTGTACCTAGTTCTATGCATTAGATGAAAATGTCTTGTGGTTTGCTTGCCTGAATATGTATTGTAGCAGAGTTGTCAACACAATCACTGCTCTGATGGAACAATATATGTGCCTACTGTTGTCAAATGAAGTCAGCCTATTAATATTTTTGGTACTTACGTATTATCGCAACCACATTTCGAAGTTGCTGTAAGTGGTAATGTTAGAGCGAAATGACTCTCTGATCCAGTGAAAATTGTTAGCGCTGCTACTGGCAAGCTGCAACTGAATGCAAGATGTCATTAATGCATACATTAGCAGCTTGCCAGTAGGCAGCGGTAACGATTTCTTTAACTTTTATTTTCCAGTGCTCTTTCTACATGTAGTAATTTGCATGTGATTTTCCACATACAGATAGACATGTTTAACGGCGTACACATTACTACATAACATAAAAACGCTTCTACAAACAAACCCAATGGTCTTTGCAGGTATTTGCGGGCTGCTTCACAGGCTAAAAATAAGTAAACGGGAAAACTGTACCTTAAAATGAAGACCACAGCTACAGTCCTTTTGTACCATTCACTTAGCTAAACAGGGAAACTATTTGGAGACCAAGACATTACTAAAAAAAAGACCAGTAAATACGGAATCCCTTAAGACATTAGCTCATTCTGAGGTCATGCATCCTTTGTGCCCTACTGCTTCCAAATAATGAATCATGTTTGTGAAAAATTGACGTACAAAATAGGGACAGAATGTAAACATTGCTCTTAGAAACTTTTTGGAAACTGAAGAAATCGCTACTTACATATTATCGCAATCTCAAAATGCGGTTGCGATAATACTTAAGTACCATATTTTTTAGCATCTATTTTTTTGTTTTGAAGGAAAGCTCTCGAGGCATCTACAAGATGGAATGGCACATGAGGGATACCAAAAATAACAAAAAACAAAAAGCATTTGCTTTACATAATTGTCTAATGAAGTTGCCACTTCCTGGTGTGCAAGAATCAGGTTACGCTGTGTGCTTGTGTACAAGTTCCTCTGAAAATGATTGGGAAATTTTGATTAAGTAGCAGAGTTAATCAGGTTCTCAATATAGTAGTAATGGAGACATTATTTACTTATTCTGATGTCATTTTAGGCAATGACCAAAATATTCATCATCACCCTGACTGGAGAACAAATGTTGTTCAACAGGGTGTTAAATTAAATAATAAGAAAAGGTAAATTAAAAAAAAACTCAACTTGCAAAAGTAATTGCACAGTAGTAGTTTAAGGACTTTCCCTTTTATGTAATCCTTGCTAAGCATGGTTTAAAAAGTAGTGTTTAACAAGGTAAAAATAAACAAAACAAAAAGAATTAAACTATGTGATTGTGTATATGTGTGTTTTTGTTTGTATGTGTTGTAAGAAAGAAAAAGGCAGAGAAAGTGTGTGAGTGAGAGATAAGGAGAGCACACACTTCTCATTTTTTTCCTCATGAATTCAGATCTGAAGAGGCTTTTCATCAAAACACATTATCTGAATAAGTATGAAACTGTATTGTCTACATTTATTGACTTACTATAATCCTTATCAATTTATCAGAAAATAAAGTTGACAAATCAGGGATGTTCTGCAATATTAGTTGCAGCTGGGGGGGGGGGGGGTGTTGCGATGTATGATTTTTTTATTTCATATGATCACAATGCCTAGTGTGGTGTATTCAGTCAACAAAGTGGCTGTTATTAGTAAGGCACATCTCATTATGTATATATATATATATATATGTGTGTGTGTGTGTGTGTGTGTGTGTGTGTGTGTGTGTGTGTGTGTGTGTGTGTATGTGTGTGTGTTTACATTAAAGATTTTTATAACAAATATATTGGATGTAAAATACTTCCACCAACTACAGCTTTGAAACATCAGTAGAAGAAACTATTTTCTATAAGGAATAAATATAAATATAAATATATATATATATATATATATATATATATATATATGTGTGTGTGTGTGTGTGTGTACACATATATATATATATATATATATATATATATATATATATATACACACACACCCACACACACACACACATATATATATATATATATATATATATATATATATATATATATATATATATATATATATATATATATATATATATATAAAGTACAAGGCCACGGTGGTGCAGTGGTTAGCATTGCCGCCTCACAGCAAGAGGTTCTCGGTTCGATCCCTGGCTGGGGTGCCTTCTGTCTTGAGTCTGCATGTCCTCCCTGTGGTCGCGTGGGTTTCCTCCGGGTGCTCCGGTTTCCTCCCACATCCCAAAGACATGCTGCAGGTGGATTGGACACTCTAAAATTGGCCCTAGGTGTGCGTGTGAGTGTGCCTTCTGTGAAAGGTTGGGCGCCGGGCTGGCAACTCGACACCGTAAAACTCCACTGCCATTCAATGTGCGGACAAGGTGATCCGCTGTGGCGACCCCTGACTGGGAAAAAGCCGAAAGAAGAAGAAGATATATAAAAAGTACAAACCCATTTAACAGATAACCCATTGTTTAAATGCGCAATAATGCCCTTCATTGTGGGTGTTATTGGAGAAATAATTCTTTCCAGGGGTGCAAAGGCCCTCTGTTTGTAGATTCGGATCTCACAACACCCTCTCAGTGGACATTAGTTCCCCTATTATTACTTGCTTATCTAAGATTTAGGTTTATAGGATCATAGGTAAGTTATAGGCTAGCTGCCCTTGTGGGCAATTTTAATCCTATACAGTTTCCCTTTTTTGTGCCGGATTTAACCTAGCTCATTTGGTTAGAGATTAGCCTCTTAATAAGAATAACTGGGATCATACCATAGATAATTTGAAAGGACCCATGCATGGGATAAAGCATTTAGGAGTAGCCTCTGTCCATCAGTGCCATAGGGGACAGTCTTGGGGTAAATTTTCTTTTTCCTCTCCATAAATCCAAGTAGCGCTTGAATATGGACAGGGGTGAACTTTGTTTTATGTGGATGGGGAGTCTGTTCCAGAGCAGTGGTATCTTCTGTGAGATATACCTGTCCCTCAAAACCATTATGTTGATGTTGCAGAAGAAGTTTAGATTCCTAGACAAAGTATTTCTGATGCCATTTGATTTGCTGATGTGCAGTAAATCAATCAGTATTGGGTCGGAAGATGCCTTGCATACCAGACACAGGTCAACTGTAAGCAGTCTGTAGGATACTGAGTGTAGAGACAGGATCTAAATTGGTCCATGTAGGACATGTTGTTTAGACCTTGTATCATTTTACTAGGGTATCTCTGTGGGTGTTGCAGTTGTTGCATTTGTCTGGACAGATACATGCCAAAGGGGGCATTATACTCAATGACTGGCCTAATGAGGGCTGAGTAAAGGGAGACAGAGACATCCCTAGACCTAGACACAGTCCATTTGTTTATAAGCTGTATAATATAGAAGGACTTTCTTACAAGAATAGATACATGTTGGTCACTGTCGACATACATTCCTAAGTCCCGAACGACTGGGTCAATCTATGGAGTGGATAACTTCGAAAGGATGCAATAACATGTTTTTTGCATTTATTTTCAGTCCATGATTCTGGCACCAGTTATTTATTTGGGACAAAGCTTCCTACAGGATGACTGTCATTTGGGGATGGAATGCCTACTTCTAAATTGCAGTCATTTGCAAACTTAGTCAGCCAGAGCCCTTTGGTATTGGCTTTTACTTCAGAAAAGTAGATGCCAAATGAGAGGTCCCAGAAGAGAACCCTGAGGTAACTTCCCCTACTTTGATTTCCTGCATCTTATCTGAGAGCCATTTGGCAATCCAACAGGTGACATAAGGATTCATTCTTAGGTTTTTTTTTAGCTTTTCTACTATGCTTGAGTGGTGAATTGTGTCAAAAGCTTTGGTCAGGTTAAGGTACGTGGTGTGTATTCTTTTGCCTTCATCCATTGCTTTGGTGCTTTTTTCAAAAAAGTCCACCACATTGAATAAGCATGACCTGCCCTTGATGAATTCAAATTGAGATTGGTCCAGTGTTTGGAAATTCCCTATGTTCTTATTGATTAGTTCCATGATAAGTCTTTCCAGGGCTTTGCAGATGAGCTGTGTCAGGCTTATAGGTCTGCAGTTGCCTGGGTCTGTGGAAGGGCAGGCGAATTATTTTAGCTGTTCTCCACTTGTTTGGTACACAACCTGTATGGAGGCTTGGATTTAACTAATACATTTTTTAGAAAGACTAAAATTGTACAGCAATATATATATATATATATATATATATATATATCATCATTTTCTGTTTCAGGTGTTGGAGGTTGTATATCCAAAGATGAGGGGTGGTGACGTAGTCAACTTGACTGAAGAGATTGAGCTTAAATGGATCCTGAGACTGGCCGCACATAGATGCTTGGGTCTGAATGAGTCTGTATCTATCAGACCTGTACTTAAGGCAAGACTCATACACTAGTGCATTGACACTCACCCTTTGTCTATATGGGTCCGTTTACATATATATTTACTTTCCATAGTATCGACTAAAGGTGTTGTCTTCCTATGTGTAATGACATTGGCCATAGCCCTGGCTACTTGTTACAGTTGATTGTATTGCTTGATGATATGAGCATTATGTGCAATAAATGTTTTAGGGTTCCTTTTCTACAACTTTCTCGAAGAATAATGTTTAATGACCCAAGTGTTGTCCTGTCACTTTGTGACAGGCAACACTAGAACATTAGACTATGGTCCATACATGAAACAAGAATCTGGACACATTTTTTCCAGCTCCGGTCTTTGCCATAGTGAGTTTTTAACTGTATAGGCATAATCATTTAAACATTTGATTGTATTACTATGATCGATGGCTTTGGGCTTGTGTTTGCCCTTTGAACACTGGTAGCGGTCTGACTATGCATTCATATATCAGCAGTCACAGTTCTATTTTGTTTAATTAGTGGATTGTGACTTTTAGCATTTTGTAATAACAGCTTCTTTATTTATTTTTATTTTTATTTTTAAGTGTCTTAGGTTTTACATCGAGTTGGCAACTCGAGATTTTAAATGTAAATAGATTATTGCAAATGTTACGCATCTGATTTGAGTCGTTGACAGTTTAGATTAATGTCTTAGCATTTGTTGTTTTTAAGCACAGTGAGCGACTCTAACACATTACCGTAAATGTTACGGGTAATTTTATGTACTTGAGATGAATGGTTGATAGTTTAGTTGAGTATGTAATTGCTGCTGTGATGTTCTAGAACTTGTGATTCTGTGATTTAGGGCAATTCGGGTTTAAAATGCCGGGATATAGGAACTATTGGAGTGTAACATTGATCACAGTTTTTTCGTGATCCAACACAGTGACATGAACATGACAGCACCCTTAGGATTTACAAGTTGCTTTGACTTTTAGACAGGATGTGATGACTTTTTAACAGGATGTGATGTCTTCACAAAGGATGTGATGTTTCTTTATAAAGGTGAATGTAAGAGTTTTTAAATTTGTTAACGTCTGAGGAAGCGACTTATAGTCGTGAAAGCGCTTACGTTTCAATAAAGGATTTCCTATAAGCGAATTGCTTATTTTTGACTTGTACACGAGCTGGTGCGACAGTTGCTGAAAGTATCTTTGTTTTGGGGACTAAACCCGATATCTTGGACTTGGAACGGTTTTTGCTGATTGATTTTGATTTGCAGTCAGTATCCATCTTAGTTACTGGTTTGGGATATTGTTTTCAATATATATATATATATATATATATATATATATATATATATATATAGAGTACATATATGTATACATATACACATACACACGCATATGTATAATATATATATATATATATGTGTGTGTGTGTGTGTGTGTGTGTGTGTCTACTTCAAAGGATCGAAATTTCCCAACATCAAACCTCTGATCATCGAAGACCAGATAATCAATGCTGTGAAATTCTGAACATAAAAAAAAAAACAACAACAAAAATAAGACTAACAACTAAAAACTTCTTCTTTCACATTTTTGCAGGGGGGCAACCCCTGACACCTCCCACACCCCCTGCTACTTAAATATACCAGCTCCAAAACTGCACTGCAGTAAAGAGAACTGTACATTTCCTGTTCTGCACTGTACTCCATTAACAAAGTTCGATATTTCACAACTTCAATCATCTGGTCTTCACAGATCAGAGGTTCAATGTTGTGAAATTTTGATCCTTTGAAGTAGACCCTGTGAAGATTGGGTTAAGACAGATGAAGGCTGCCAGCCTAGCCAGATAGAATTTTGGAGATAATTTTGTCATCTGTAAATATTAATGTAAACCACAGGCTTGTCTTAAATGGTAAAAATAGTGTTACATGTGTAACTGGAAAAAATGTAACAACAGTGCAATCTACTGACCAAGTAAAGCATGTTGTGACCATTTGATGTTAAAACTCGGAGCCAGTAAGGCAAGAGTGAGGCAACCTGCCTGTTGTTTTAAGGCCAGAGTTAATGGCCAGAATTTGCATGCATAAATGTCCTTTATTGCTCTGGTTTCTGCCCAGAGGTGAAGAATGTAAATGTAGTATCTGTGAGCCTGGGAACCCAGGGAAGTGTGAAGAATGATGTAATGTAACCCAGGGAAGTATGAAGAATGATGTAATGTGAATCAAGAATGTGATTTTAAAAACAGAGAGAATCAGAGAGCATTAAGCATTTTTGTCTTGACCTTCCAGCTCATCAGCACTGTCTTGCTCTATATGTAAGTTTATCTTAGACTTGTGTTTTCTCTTAGAAATAGCTAGAAACTAGAAAGATTAGACTAAGTGTTTTTCTGTGATGTATGAACTGTACTACTGAATTATTTTAAGTGTTTTTCTGTAATCTCTGACCTCTTGACTAGCACTGTGTAGTAAAAAGTATTGTCTTGTGGTTTTACTATTTGTTATTAAATATTTTGAAACCCTTTCAACTGTGGCTGTTTTTGGAGAGATAATTTAAGCTCTTTAGAGTACTTGTATGACTTTGGTAAATTGTACAAAGCCACTTCAATAGCTTTAGCCCTGGGCTATACTACCAATTGGATAATAATATTGCACAGTAATAATTAGACACCATTTTAAGGGCCTTTGAGTAGCTGATAAATATTAGTGGGTGGTGGCAGCTGGTACTACTGTATAGTCTGGGAAAAAGGGGCACAGCTGGAAAACCTGTGGCAGCCTTCCCCAGGAGTGTCTGTGTGGTTGTATAAACTATTCTCAAAGTGTGTGTGTGTGTGTGTGTGTGTGTGTGTGTGTGTGTGTGTGTGTGTGTGTGTGTGTGTGTCAGCCAGCTACTTGGATAGGGACATGAAGCACTGGTTGGACAGAGAGGGTGCTGGAGGTTTTAGCTTGCCCACTAGGCTGAGATCTGGATCCTATAGCTGTGCCAGTGGGGAGTCTTATTGGGGACTTGGAGAGCAAGGGTACCGAGCAGCCCCGGACTGACTGTGATCTCTCTGTGCTCTTAAGGGAAATTTCACTTTGCTGTGTGTATTTGTTATCCTTTCCTTCTATATGAGACTCCTCTCACTGGTGTTAGTGGTGAGGATTGAGGTACGGGCATCACATAATAATTGTTTGGCATTGGTGGGATATCCACACCACATATTAATTGATTGGCAAATGCTAATTGGCTTGTAGTGGTGTGGGTAGAGTGAATTCCTGTAGCTGGCGTACAGTGAGCTCTGAAGGTGTTTAGTACTCTAAATCAGCCATGCAGTGAATACTCAGAGTTCAGATCACAATTGTTTTATTTCTTTTGTTAGCTTAGTTAGTCAGGGTGAGCAGGCAGCATGTCAGCAGAGGAGTATGGAAAGCTGATAAGGAGCCTGCTGGCGGAGATGTGCCAGGCTAGGGGACTGGTGAATGGAAACCTGACTAAGGCAGACCTGATTGCAGCCTTGGTTACAGCTGCATCAGTAAACAGCAACCAGGAGGACAAGCAGACTGGCAGTGGAGATATAATACCCTTGGAGAATGGACAGCTCAACATTTCTGCAGAGGACTTAAAAATCTATCTGGAGCTAAAGAGACTTGAGTTTGAGGCCAGGCATTTGGAACTAGAAGCAGCTGAGAGAGTAAGGCTTCTAGAGAGAGAGGACAAGCAGAAACTGCAACGTTTGCAGGCTGAGGAGAATGAAAAACTGCTAAGCCTGGAAGTTGAGGAAAAGGAGAGGCAGAGGCAGCATGAGAAGGAGATGCTGACTCTTTGCCAAAGTCATGGAGGTAATGAGTAAGGGAGTACCTGGACCCCAGAAACACAAAAGGTCAGTAAATTTCTTCCGCAGTTTAAAGAGGGGGATAAGTTTGATAGTTTCATTCATATGTTTGAGAGGGTATGCAAACAGTATGGTGTTGACCAAAGACTCTGGGTACGGTTCCTGACCCCTTACTCCATGGTAAAGCTGTAACTGTTTTGTCAAAAATGTCTGACGTTGCATGTTTTGATTATACTGCTGTTAAAAATCACTTGTTAAAATTAAGCTAACACCTGAAACATATAGGGAAAAGTTTTGTGAGCATAGAAGCAAAGCAGATGAAAGTGTGTGTGAATATGTTGCTGAACTGAGCACTTATTTCTATAGGTGGGTGAGTGGATGTCAGATCACCACTTTTGAGCACTGACAGACCTTTTGGTGAGGAAACAAGCCCTTAGCACTTTGCCTGAGGACATGAGGATCTGTTTAACTGATAGACAATGTGCTACTTCAGATGAGTTGGGGAAGAAGGGAGACCTATACCTGGCAAGCAGGGCAGGCTTGCACAGGAAAGGGACCCCCAGTACTGCTTATGTGTCTAAAGGAAAGCACAGCACAGACTGCCCCAAAAGAATCTGACAGTAGCAGGGGAATCCACTAGTCCAGGTACATGTCCAGCAGCTAGGGTTAAATGTTTTGAATGCAACCAGTGGGGCCATGTAGCATACAGGTGTACACAGAGGCAAGGTGGGGAACAAAAGATGAGGGAGCCTGTAAGTGGGAAAGACAAAATGCCAGTAGTAGGTTGTCTTGAGACAACAAGGGTACCAAACTACCATCCTGCAGATGTCCTGATAGGTAAGGATTTGGATGAGGGAGTACCATATGTTTGTGGAGTTACACGCAGTCAGGCTAGGAGACAAGCATGTGGGTCTGATAGCCTGGGGGAGACCCAGACAGACTGCATACTTGCAGCCAGGACTGGTGAGGTTGTTACTTAAGGGAGGGAGCTACCCTGTAGCAGTGAGACTGAAGGTGAGCCACAGCTGCTCGGGGGTACTGATTGTCCCTTGGACAGAGTAACTGCAAAGGTAGAGGTGAGTAGTACCCAGGCTGACAGTGAGGCACCACTCTCAGAGGATGCCAGACTTCCTGTGGAAGGGGGAGCTGGGAAGGGTTACAAGGAGAGAGTTGAGACAGGCTCAGCTCTCAGGGCCTACATTGCAAGGCCTGAGGCAAGTAGCTAGGGAGGCACCTGATTGTCAAGGAAAGGGGGAATCTGTATACTGGGACAAAGGGTTACTGTACAGAATGTGGGAGGGATAGAAGGTGAGAGAGTACAGCAGTTGGAAGTGCCTAGACCCTATCATCTGGCACTTCTAGCCATAGCCCATGATATTCCCTTTGCAGGTCATATGGCATAAAACGTACAAAGAGGTGTATTATGCAGAACTTCTATTGGCCTGGAATTTCCAGAGATGTAACAGGGTACTGCAGGACCTGTGAGCAGTGCAAAAAGGTAGGCAAGGCAAGAGACAAGGTGAGAGCTCCTTTGATGCCTTTGCCTGTGATTGAGGAGCCATTTCAGAGGGTAGCTATTGATATTGTGGGTCCTCTGAGTACCCCAAATTCCACAGGGAAAAAGTATATCCTAGAGGTAGTGGATTATGCTACATGATACCCTGAGGTGGTGGCTTTGTCCTCCATTGAGGCAGAGAAGGTGGCAAATGCGTTGTTAGAGAATTTCAGAGGGTAGGTTTCCCAAAAGAAATACTGACTGACAGAGGTGCCAATTTCATGTCAGACCTGATGGGTTGTCTGTGGAAGTCCTGTGGGGTGAAGCACATGAAGACCACTACCTACCATCCCCAGACTAATGGTCTTGTTGAGAGGTTAAACTCTAAAATCAAGTCCATGCTATGGACATTTGCAGATCAGTTTATGAGGGAATGGGACAAATATTTGCCCCATCTGTTGTTTGCTTACAGAGAGATTCCCCAGGAATCCAGAGGTTTTTCACCATTTGAGTTGCTGTATGGGCATAGGGTGAGGGGACCTCTAGATTTAATTCAGGATGAGTGGGAAGGTGAGTTCGAGTCTCACAAGGAGTCTGTTGTGGCATACATCCTAAACCTCAGGACAAGGCTCAGGGAACTCATGGGCTTAGCCCAGGAGAACCTGTCAGAAGCCCAACAAAAGAAAAAAAGGGTGGTATGACAGGAATACTCGAGCTAGAGAGTATGCTGTGGGGCAGCAGGTAATGGTTCTCATTCCTGTCAGACAACAAGCTGGAAGCAGCTTGTGAGGGACCCTACAAGGTGGTAAGAAAGGTAAGTGATGTTAACTACATGTTGGAACTGCTAGGCAGAAGGCAGGGGCACAAATTGTACCATGTTAACATGATGAAACCTTACCATGATAGGGAGGCCCTTGTGCTGAGTATTTGCAGTGGATTGCAGGAGGAGTCTGAGGGAGATCTGGTGACTGATCTCCTCAGTGAGGCTTGGGCTGACACCTCAGTGGAAGAGGTAGCAATGTCCCAGCAGCTATCTCCTACCCAGGTTCGAGAAATCTGAGCAGTGTTGCAGGAATTTGGGGACATGTTCACTGGGAATCCAGGGTGTACCCTCCTAGGGCAGCACCAGGTGTATTCAAGACCCCAAAGGCCTATTAGGCAGGCCCCTTATAGAGTGCCTGAGAGAGTCATACAGACTCTGAGGGAGGAGGTACAGGAGATGTTGGAACTAGGGGTAATTCAAGAGTCCAACAATCCCTAGGCCTCCCCACTGGTGCTGGTGCCAAAGAAGGATGGCAGCACTAGGTTCTATATGGACTACAGGAAATTAAATAGTCACACATAGTCAGATGCTTTCCCCATGCCTAGGACAAATGAGGCCCTAGAACAGCTGGGTGGGGTTCAGTATCTTACCACCTCTGGTCTTACCAAGGGTTACTGGCAGGTGCTCTTGACTCCCGTTGCTAGAGAGAGGTCAGCCTTTGTGACTCCTTTTGGCTTGTTTGAGTTCACAAAGATGTCCTTTAGGATGAAGAATGCCCCAACAACTTTCCAGTGGCTGGTAGATCATATTCTAGCAGGAGCAGGAGGGTTTGCCCTTGCTTACCTAGATGATATTGCCATCTACAGCCATTCCTGGCAAGAGCCCCTTCAACATTTCAGGGAGATGCTTGGCAGACTACAGAAGACAGGGTTGACCGTTAAGCCGAGCAAATGTCAGGTGGGTATGGCAGAGGTCTCCTACCTAGGACATAGAGTGGGGAGTGGTAAGATAAGGCCAGAATCTGCCAAAGTGGAAGCCATTCAGGCATGGCCTGCACCTGTTACAAAAAAGCAGGCAAGGTCATTTTTAGGGACAGCAGGGTACTACAGAAAGTTCGTATCCAGTTATAGTACCATAGCTGCTCCCCTTACAGACCTGACCAGGAAGAACAGGCCAGATAAGGTAGTGTGGACCCCAGCATGTGAGCAGGCATTCCTGAAGCTTAAAGTAGCTTTTGGGAGAACCCCCTGTGTTAGCCAGTCCAGATTACAGCAAAGAATTTGTTGTGCAGGTGGATGCTTCAAATCATGGGGTGGGGGCTGTACTTAGCCAGATTTCTTCAGAGGGGGAAGAGCACCCAGTGGTTCATCTCAGTCATAGACTCCAACCCAGGGAGGAATGCTATGCAGCTATAGAAAAGGAATGTCTACCCATAGTGTAGGCACTGCAGAAACTTCAGCCTTATCTGTATGGAAGGAAATTCACTGCTATGACAGATCACAACTCCCTAACATGGTTAAACAGAGCCAGCCAGCAAAATGCCATGTTGCTAAGATGGAGCTTGGGGTTGCAAGCATATGATATGTCCGTGCAGCACCGCAGTGGGATTACCAATGCCAATGCAGATGGGCTCTCAAGACAGGGAATGGTGTAAGGTACACTCAGATAGACTTAACTCCCTCAAGCAGCTTTTCTCAAGGGTCACTTGAAAAACTAGCATGAGTTCTCCATGGTGGGAGATATGTGAAGATTGGGTGAAGATAGATGAAGGCTGCCAGCCTAGCCAGATAGAATTTTGGAGATAATTCTGTTATCTGTAAATATTAATGTAAACCACAGGCTTGTTGTCTTAAATGGTAAAAATAGTGTTACATGTGGACCTGGAAAAAAATGTAACAACAGCGCACTCTACTGACCAAGTAAAGCATGTTGTGACCCTTTGATGTTAAAACTTGAGCCAGTAAGGCTAGAGTGAGGCATCCTGCTTATTGTTTTAAGGCCAGAGTTAATGGCCAGAATTTGCATGCATAAATGTCCTTTATTGCTCTGGTTTCTGCCCAGAAGTGAAGAATGTAAATGTAGATGTTCTTCATGTTTCACTGTTGTAGTCATTACATTTGGGTAATCTGCTGGCAGTTTGCCCTCAGTCGGCCTGAATTCCAAAGTCTTGGGTCCTGCGTCGGTTGTTGTCTCCTCTTCCATGATGTCAGGTCGTCAGGGGTATAAAACATGCAGCCGACGCCATTTTCTTCAGTCTTTCTTGCCACGCGGTGCCCGAAGCAGAAGCATTTCGCAAGTGCCGGTTGGCCAACTACTGAAATATTCGAGTTTGAGTTTCAGAACCGAAGTCTTCACTAAAGCTAAGTACCCCATTGAGGAAACTTTTTTCTTGCTCATTACAGATGTCAGAAAAAGTTAATAATTGTATTACTTGTGGGAAGCAAATATCTCATAAGGATTTCTATTTATACTGTATTCCTTGCCTAGGCCCTGATCACAACATGCCTGGCTGTCGGTTTTGTGCTAGATTTAACCAACGCACTGTTAAGCGTCGGTATATCTTTGCCTCTAAGTATTTTGGAAAGAGATTTAATTACCCAGAAATGTCATCGGGTAGCAATCCAACTACCGGAGTACACAAAAAACGCAAAGAAAAGGACAGAGATAGGCAGTTGAGATCCAAAACTGACGACAAAGCTTCTTCTAAGCCAGTTGCCGGTTCGCCAGTACTCAGTGAGGTACTTTCGCAGCCCATGATACCTGCTACCTTCGAGTCGCAGGCCTCTACCGACACTCATGTGGAGTCTGGCATGCTGCAAGATACTCAAGGTATTGGACCGACGGATGTATCTCCCTCAGATGGGTCCGGAGCCACTGAGCAGGCACTAGCTTCTGAGGGTGTATTGATACCTCAACATTTGTATATCAAACCGACGACAGCTGCAAAACCAAAGACAAAAGCAACTTCTAAATCTAAAAAAACGACGCATGAGCCATGTGCACAGGCCTCTATGCCAAAAAAACAGATGATCAAAATGGCTGAAGACCTTATTACCTTGATCAGGGGTACCCATCCCCCCCAGATAAGAGGCCTAGGGAAGACACTGATTATGAATCTTCAGATCAGGTTTCTATTTCTTCTGATTCCTCTTCTGATCAGGAATTATCTATACCTCCCTATGAGGATTCTGATGCAGAGTAGTCTATACCATCTGCATCTCCTCCAGAGGATTATTCTTTTGGAGAAACCTTGCATACTTTGAGGGAGCATTTTCACTGAGAGAGTCAAGATTTCTCAGAATCAAAAAAGAAGCTCAGGGATTTCCTTCTTCTCCTTCAGCACAGGCCTTTAGCCATTCCCCCTGTTTTAGACATTGTGGATGTTGTGTTTTCGGAGTCAAGCTTGACCCCTGACTCCTTACCTCCGTCTCCGAGTAAGCTTGACAGATATTACAGGGTCCCTGACTCACATAAATTTTTATTTAGAAACCCTGCTGCTGATCCTGAAACTATTTCACATGGTCCAAAGGGAGTTAAGGCCTCAACAGCAAAAAATCCTACCACCTCTGACAGAGATTCAAGGACACTGGACAGATGGGGAAAAAAAGGTTTATACATCTGCAACCTTGGCAATCAAGTCCTTAAACTGTCAATTGCATATGCTTAAGTGTCAACAACATGTTATAGGATTGCTGAAACAGAAAATGATGTTGATTTCTGAATGTGCAGAAAATAAAGAATTGCAGGAATTATTGCATGCAGCTGAACAGGTTGGAAAGCATACCTTGCAATGTGGTTTTGATTCATTAGAGGCCTCCTGCAGGGCCGCAGTTACTGGATCTGTGATTAGGAGGCATGCCTGGCTAAAAGAACAAAATTTGCCTGTTCATGTTAAAGCTAAATTGCTAGATGCACCTGTACAGCATGATGCTCTGTTTGATATTAAGGCAGAAGAGGTTTTAAAGAAAATGGAAGACAAAGCTAAGTCTATGCAAACTGTTAAAGACTTCTTGCAAGTGCAGCCACCAAGATTCAGTAGACACTGGCTTACAAAAAAATTGGTCCTTTCCTGTGTCAGACAGAGCTCAAAGGGGCAAATCCAGATGCCCCAAGGGTTCCAGATACCAGATGCAAGATTCATACAGGCCAAAGCAATGGGGCGCTTCTACCTCCAAAGCTGGAGGAGATAAAGCGCAAACTTCCAGAAAACAGTCCCAATGACTTCCCTCTGCCTACACCAAGCACTTATCTTTTGGTAGCACCCTTAAGCGGAAAATTAGCACCTTTTGCTCAAAATTGGCAGTTAATAACCCAGGACAAGTGGGTACTAAACATAGTATCACAGGGATACAAATTCCATTTCCACACTCTGCCAATGGCAAATGGTTGGCCAGATCTGCCAAAAAATCAATGGGCAGAGGCACAGAAACAGGTTACGTCCCTCATGGATATGGGGGTCATTCAGCCAGTACCAGAACAGGAAGAAGGACAAGGTTTTTACTCAAGACTGTTCTTGGTACCCAGAAAGGACAAGGTCTGGTGGACAATACTGGATTTATCGATTTTGAACACATACCTGGACATTCCAAAATTCAAAATGCTGACTTTGTAGCAGCTTCTGCCCATGCTGGGCAAGAATGCTTGGCTGGTGACATTAGACCTAAAAGAGGCATACCTGCATGTCCCACTAAGACAGTCATGTAGAAGATACCTCAGATTCAAGGCTGGCTTAATGCATTACCAATTCTCTGCACTGCCCTTTGGCTTATCTACTGCACCCATGGTCTTTACAAAGTGCCAGGCACTAGTAACTGTATTTTGCAGGCAAAGAAGTATACAAATATACCCTTACTTGGACAACTGTCTCATTCAAGCAGAGAACAAGGACATACTTCTTCGACACCTGGCATTTGTGAAAAGGCTTCTAACATGCCTAGGGTACACAATAAACGAAAATAAATCACAACTGGTACCCTCTCAAAAAATAACATTCCTGGGTGCACGCTTGAATACAACTGACCAGATGACTTACCTCATGCCAGACAAGCAAAGGCAACTGACTACTTACTTCAAACTGATGGCAACAAAAATCCAGTTATCTGCAAGACAAATTCTGCAGGCTCTGGACTTCATGGCATCCTGCATCCTACTGATTCCATATGCAAGACTGCATATGAGGAAACTTCAGCGATACCTAAAAAGTTTATGGAGTCAACATTCTCACAGTCTGGAAGCAATGATTCCTCTCATTCCCTGCCTAAAACAGGAGTTTCTGTGGTGGGCAAAGGCATGTCACCAAAACATGGGATGGGCCTTCACTCTAGCCCCTGCCAGCCAAACCATAACAACAGATGCATCAGATTATGCCTGGGGGCCCATATGGCAGGAAGATGCATTCAGGGCACATGGACCCCAAAACAAATGCATCTACATGTCAACCAGAAAGAGATGCTAGCTGTTCAAAATGCCCTACCAGCCTTCAAGGACTTACTTCATCCAGGACAACTAATGATAAAGACGGACAACACCATGGTCATGTGGTATATAAACAAGCAAGTGGGCACACAATCATACCCCCTTTGCAGATTAGCCATGGCACTGTTGGAAACAGCTTTGACCTACCAAATACATCTTCAAGCTCAATTCCTGCCAGGAAAGCAAAATACTCTGGCAGACGATTTAAGCAGAAACCTTATGGATCCTCACGAGTGGAAACTAAATCCACAAGTCTTCAGCATGATAACAGAGAAATGGGGGAGCCAAGACATAGATCTTTTTGCCTCTCCTCAAAATTATCAATTAAAAAGATTCTGCACAAACACTTATCACAGACAAGCATGGAAAGTGGATGCCCTATCCTTCAGTTGGAAAAACGTTTACGCCTTTCCTCCTCTGCCTCTTCTCCCCAAGGTCCTCCTAAAAGTCAGACAAGAGAAACGAAAGATGATATTAATTGCCCCGGACTGGCCCCACCAATACTGGTACCCAATCCTAAGGAACATGTCTCAATACCCAGCTTGGTCCTTACCTCAAAGACCTCAACTACTGTCCCAGCAAAACAATCAGATCCTGCACAATCAACTACAGACACTGAACCTGGCAGCATGGCTGATCATGCAGTTATAAAAACAATACCTCTCAGTAAAGCTGTGATGGATGTCAGTTTGGAAGCCAGAAGGCCTAGTACTAGAAAATCGTATGCTGACAAATGGAAGAGATTCTGTGCTTGGAATCAAACACAAGGAACTGATACAGCAGAACCAAATATTCCTCAGATATTACAATACTTAACTGAGATGCTTGACAAAGGCCTATATTTCTCATCAATTAAAATCCATGCCTCTGCCATTTCGGCTCATTACAATACAGAGCCACCAATCTTCTCTCATCCATTACTAAAGCAGTATCTTAGAGGAGCCAAAAATTTAAGGCCTGCTAGAAGATCACCATTACCTGCATGGGACCTCAATTATGTGTTGGAAAAGTTCACCCTGCCTCCATTTGAACCGGATGCTACCACAGATATAAAGTTCTTATCATGGAAAACAGCTCTGCTACTAGCAATTACTTCAGCAAGAAGAGTTTCAGAGCTGCAGGCCCTCATGGCTGTAGCGCCTTTTATCATATTTTAACCAGACAGGTTGTCTCTCAGGACAAATCCTACATTTATGCTAAAGGTGGTTTCCAGTGTGGCTCTTAACCAAACAATTCATCTGCCAACCTTTTATCCAAATCCGCAGAACAAGGGGGTGAGAATTCTGCATTCTTTGGATGTACACAGACAGCTAAGATTCTACATGAGCAGGACTAAAGCTCTAAGAAAAACTGAGCAATTACTAGTGTCATATGCTGGAGGATCAGAAGGAAAGGCTATTTCAAAGCAGACACCTTCAAAGTGGATAAGCCACTGCATCCATTTCTGCTACTTACACCATGGTAAACCTGTGTCCAAGGGCATTAGGTCTCACTCCACCAGAGCTGCAGCTACTTCAGCAGCCTTTCTCAGAGGAGTACCAGCCAAAGACTTTCTAGAGGCTGCTACTTGGAGTTTTGTTCACACCTTTACAAAGCATTATCATTTGCCTCTCTACTCTAAGTCCAGGGCAGGCTTTGCCACTGCAGTTCTACAGGGCCTTTTAGCCACACCTAATGCTGTTTAGCTCCAGCCTCCCAACCATAGCTTTGGGATTCTACCAAAATGTAATGACTGCAGCAGTGAAACACAAAGAACATAGTACAGTTGTGTACATTTACCATAAATGTAGATGTTCAAGTGTATTCACTGTTGCAGTCCAGGTTACCCTCCCGCCATCCCCCTGTCATTCTGGAGTTTATCTTTCCTTCTCTATCTTCTACAACCTATGTGGTGTATTTGCTTGTAGATGAAGGTAAAGTTTATATTGATGCATGTATATATATATATATATATATATATATATATATGTGTATATATATATATATATATATATATATATATATATATATATATATATATATATATATATATATATATATATATATATATATATATATATATATATATATTTGCTACCTTTTTGGGGGCACCTGACATCGGGGGCAAGAAAAACTAAAGAAAATGGTGTCGGCTGCATGTTTTATACCCCTGACGTCATGGAAGAGGAGACAGCAACTGATGCAGGAACCAAGACTTTGGAATTCAGGCCAACTGAGGGCAACCTGCCAGCAGATTATCCAAATGTAATGACTGAAACAGTGAATACACTTGAACATGTACATTTATGGTAAGTGTACACAACTGTACTTTTCTGTTAGCCTGGGAACCCAGGGAAGTGTGAAGAATGATGTAATGTAACCCATGGAAGTGTGAAGAATGATGTAAATGTGAACCATGAATGTGATTTTAAAAACAGAGAGAAACAGAGAGCATTAAGCATTTTTGTCTTGACCATCCAACTCACCAGCACTGTCTTGCCCTATATGTAAGTTTATCTTAGACTTGTGTTTTCTCTTAGAAATAGCTAGAAACTAGAAAGATTAGTCTAAGTGTTTTGTGTGATGTCAAAACTGTACTACTGAATTATTTTAAGTATTTTTCTGTGGTCTCTGAACTCTTGACTAGCACTGTGTAGTAAAATGTATTGTCTTGTGTTTTTACTATTTGTTATGAAATATTTTTAAACCCTTTCAACTGTGGCTGTTTTTGTAGAGATAATTTAAGCTCTTTAGAGTACTTGCATGCCTTTGGTAAATTGTACAAAGCCACTTCAATAGCTTTAGCCCTGGGCTATACTACCAATTGGATAATAATATTGCACAGCAATAATTGGACACCCTTTTAAGGGCCTTTGAGTAGCTGATAAATATTAGTGGGTGGTGACAGCTGGTACTACTGCATAGTTTGGGAAAAAGGGGCACAGCTGGAGTACCTGTGGCAGCCTTCCCCAGGACTATCTGTGTGGTTGCATAAACTCTTCTCAGTGTGTGTGTGTGTGTGTGTGTGTGTGTGTGTGTGTGTGTGTGTGTGTGTGTGTGTGTGTGTGTGTGTGTGACCTGGAGAGCAAAGGAGCGATCAGCCCCGGACTGACTGTGATCTCTGTGTGCTCTTAAGGGAAACTGCACTTTACTGTGTGTATTTGTTATCCTTTCCTCCTATATGAGACGCCCCTCATTGGTGTTAGTGGTGAGGATTGAGACTCCTTGATTGCTGGGCCAGGGCACGGGCATCACAGACCTATATATATATATATATATATATATATATATATATATCAGTTTGCTATTGCGGCAGTTGTTACGTTGGTCAACACTCTTTATCGTGGAAATTTTGGTTAGCTTTATATTTAAGTGATTTAAAATGCAAAAGTGGAGGAAGCCTGTAATATGAACATCAGCTATGACATGTTCACCTTTATTGGTATTAATTTACTGTTTTGTTAAATCATTTATTGCTATTTTTGGTGCCATGTTAAAGCATGGATTAAATGAAGTATTTAATGAATAACAATTTATAATAATAAAGTTTATTGCATGCTTGATTTAAGTACTAAACTATATTTTAAAGTGATTTATTTAAGATATTTATTATATGTATTCATTTTTCAAGAGTTTATTTAGAAATATAAAATACTTAACTTTGGTCACCAGATGGTGATTTACAATTTTTGTAACCTTTCTTGTGGATTCAGTATATTTATATTTATTTATATATAAAATGTTTTTTGTCACTGATTATTGGTAGAGTGTTCTGAACTCCCCTTTTTTCCTTTCATGCATTTGGATATGATATAAATATGTAAATATATAAATATATACCCTACACTAAACTACCCAACCCTAAACTATTCCCCAACATCATTAGGGGACAGGCAATGAGGACCTCAAGATTGTGTCAACTTGACTCTGATTTTCAGCGTCAATTGCACGATCTTCAGACAGGCTTTATGGAGAGGGGCTATGACAATGATGAAATTAAGAGGGTTTACACGAATATTGATGCGTTGAGATCTACACGAGCAAAACCCTATTTTTCTAAGAAAGAAGAAGTGAATAGTAGTTCCACTTCCAGCATAGTTAAAAGACAGGATAAGATGCCTGTAGTTCTACCTTTTAGTGATAACAGAGGCATAGTACAGAAAGCTGTCTCTGACAATTGGAATATTTTGATCATTGATGACAGGGTTAGAAATATTGTAGGTGAGGAGCCAAGGTTTGTATTTAGCAATATGAGGAATCTAAAACAAACGTTATGTCATGCTAATGTAGGACAATTCAACAGGTCTTTAACGCTTAGTGGTTTGGAAGCAACAAAGAAATGCAAGAAGTGCCCTCAGTGTACTCACATTGACGAATCACATTACTTCAGACACCCAGATACGGGACGTCTATGGACTATTAAATGTAACAGTGATTGCAGCACCAGTAACCTGGTTTATGTAGCTCACTGTGTTATCTGTTTTCACTTTTACATAGGAAAAACTAATAGGACTTTGCGTGAGAGAATCAGGGACCACTATTACTGCTATAAACGCAAACAAGAATGCAGTGCCTTGGCTAAACACATGTTGTGTGAAGGCCCCAGCACATGTTTTATTTCAGGTGCTACACGTAGAATATGAGAATCCACGTCTAGGAAACATTGTTAATAGAACCGAGGAAGCTGAGCTTAAATGGATCCTCAGGCTAGCCTCTCACAGAGGCAGGGGCATGAATGAACAAGTTTCATTAAAACCACACCTATTAGCTAGGAAACGCAAATAATATATTTTTGCATATTATATTTCACATGTTATTGACCATACACCGATTGTACACTTTTACATACAATCATTTTATTTAAGGCTATGAATGTTAGTTGTGCATACATTTGTATTTTAATAGTATTTCAATAATATTTCTTAAAATTTTTGTGAGATGTTTCCTGTGATATGCTTTCAGTCACACTACTTGGTTGTCCCTGAGGTATTGTTCATAAAGCTATCAGCTTTACAGGTTGGCTGTTTTAGTATAACATTTATCAAGGATATGTTGTGCTTTTATCATTATGAGCTGTCAATTTTGTATACAGGTCACTTTACTTTAGTATAGGATAGTCATGTCTGCAATAGCCATGTCTAGTATTTTGTTATATTTTCTGTGTTTTTACTCTACTTACAAGGTAGACATGTATTTGCACATTGTTGCATTGTCATGCAGTTTTTATTTATTTTTTAACATCTAGATGGCTGACTATTAGACTATTTTATAAGGATATATGTATTTTACTTGAGGGATGCATTGAATTGTTAACAAGTACTGTCAGCATCCACCAGACAGCATTTTAAAGACAAAGAAAAAAGATCTTAAGCTGCTGTTAGTGATGGGTTACTATGTATTAATTAACATCAGCTGCAGAGACTTTTTAATTGATTAATTGTATCTGCATTGCTATTTAAGTCAAGAGCAATGACTTTTTATTTGTCTGAAGAAGCGGTG
>NC_056745.1:875338644-875531144 GCF_019279795.1 Protopterus annectens | reverse complement strand
GCCTTATATTCCTATGGTACTTTTTATCCCTTATATTTAGTATACTCATAACCTAGAGATGAGCTCAGCAATAGCACCGCCATGCCCCTTTTCTTGCCAGGGCACAATAGAGGCACAGCAGCTAGCTGGTGGGGCACATAGGACATGTGAAAAAAGCACCCAAACACCATACTAGTCAAATATAGAATACATGATGCATATTAACTCACTTATCAACCACTGTTAAAAATGAAAGACCATTTCCATTCAAAAAACGGTGAATACCATAATCTTATACATCCTGGCAATGCTCACAACTCAGAAAAAGAGTTGATTTCTCATGCTCAAGTACAACGGACAATGAGTTGATATGTTATACTGTAACAAATCATGGGTGTAGCTACCGATACTACAGTGACATTTGACCTCAGTAGAAAGAGAAAAAATATCATAAACCCAAATTCAAGAATAAGAAGTCAGATTTATTTTGTTGTGAGCTGAATTGTAATGAAAATATTTTTAAATAGCCAACACATTTTGCCAACCTTCAGGATAAAACATATATTCTCACTGCAGATGCCAGTAAAAAGCAATGTAGTTTAAATGTTTGTTAATAGTATTTTGAATTAGAAGCAAGAAAGGTCAGATAACAACTCTTGCATTACAGTGATAACTGACACCTGAGGAAAAATGTGAGAGAGGGTCTGTCACCACTTGGATTAAAAATTAGAAGCCTACATGCAGCTCAGCTAGTTGATCTGAGAACCCAAATTAGAGTAGTTTATCTAAAGTGAAAATGAAAATAGGTTCTAGAAGCTGTGCAAGATGCCTTTGACTCACACTGCTGCCATTCTATTTACATAGAAGTTAAAAAGTTAATTCTTTCCATTTAGCATGACTCATATAAAGAGGGCTTAAAGTGGATTCTGCGGAAAGAGACACCTGATGCTTAAGGAGTCTGTGGATATCTCTGACCGTGATAACAGATCTCTGGAGAATGCTCCATAGATGTAACACTTTTATCAGACTGCTTACAATACAGGCCAAGTTATGTACTAGGAAGCGTGGTACTACTCTCTCTACTGTTGCTGGTGTTGAAGACTTCCCATGGTACCGGAACCAATGATGTAGCATACTTATGATGGGGATTTTTGTATGCTCTCCCAGATATTAGCAGGATTCATATCAATTCACTGAATGTCACTTTGGTGTTCCCCAAACATCCAAAATTGATTTGCTAAAAAACACATTCAGCAAACCTAAAATAAAGCCTTCTTTGCAAGAGGGGTAAGCTCTGTTGCATCTTCCATGTGGGCAAGGATTGGCCCACATCCCTCCTAACTTATAGGTTCATAGGTTCATAGGTTCATAGGTTCATACTAGGCTATCTGCCCGAGGGCATTTACAAGCCTAGCCCATCGTTTTGTGGCTTACGCCACCCCTTTAGTATGGGGAACTATACCCATTATTTTCCTGTGCCTCTGTCGAGCAGTGACACTGAGGTAATCCCTGGGGTATATCTGCGATCTCCCATCCATTGGTCAAGATTTCTCTTGAACAAGGCCAGCGAGGTGCTCTGCCTCACATGTACCGGGATTTTGTTCCACAGCATAGGGAGTCTTTGGGTGATGAATCTATCCCTCCAGCACGTCCTATTAATAGCCGTGTCGAGGTTTAAGTCTCCGCCCTTGTGGCTCTGATGGATCTAGATTTTTGAGGTGAAGCATATTCATCAAATCTGGGTTTGACATGGCCTTGTATGTTAGGCAAAGGTCACCTCTGAGCAAGCGGTGGCGACTGAATAGAGCTGGAGTTCTTTCAGTCGGGCAGCATAGGACAGATTTTGAGACCCTTTATCCTTTTGGTGAGGAACTTTTGTGGCCTCTCCAGCTGCTGCAAGTGTCGGGTCAGATACATTCCGAATGGGGCATTGTACTCAATCATTGGTCTGATGAGTGATGAGTAAAGGGAGACTATGACCTCCCTTGATCTAGATGAGAATCCCTTCATGATAAGGTGGGCAATGTAGAAGGTCTTCCTGACTACTTTAGCTACATGGGTGTCGAATGACAGACTACTATCAACCTGGGTCCCCAGGTCCCTGATAACTTCTTCTGTGCTCAGTGGATTGCCACCTATTTGGTAGCTAGGGGTAAACTTGTTTTTCCCGAAGGGTATGACTATGCATTTTTTGGCATTTAACTTTAGGCCGTGGCTCTGGCACCAGTTATCCGTTTCTGTGAGACCCTTCTGAAGGATATCTGTGTCAGATGTGTTTTCTACTATGGCCCAGTTTGCAGTCATCTGCAAACTTTGTCAGCCATAAACCTCCTGTGTTTGCTTGTACTTCGGAAAAGTAGATGCCAAACAAGAGTGGGCCTAGGACTGAGCCCTGTGGGACACCACTTGTGACAGGCTTTGAGTCTGACATGGCGCCAGCAACTCTGACCCTGTGGGTTCTGTCACTCAGCCAGTTTGCAACCCATCTTGTGATGTATGGGTTAACATTTAAGCTGATGAGTTTTTCAATGATACCCGAGTGGGGTATTGTATCGAAGGCCTTAGCCAGATCGAGGTAGGCTGTATGGACTGCCTTTCCCTCATCAATGGCTTTGGTGACTGTTTCGAAAGTCAACCAAGTTTAAAAGGCATGATCTGCCTTTGACAAAGCCAAACTGGGTTGGATCCAAAGTCTGCAAATTCCCTATGTCTTTATTTATGAGGTCCATTATGATCCTCTCCATGGCTTTGCAGATAAGGCTTGTCAAGCTAATGGGCCGGTAATTTCCAGGGTCGGTGGAGGCACCGCCTTTGTGAAGTGGGACCACAGTTGCAGTGCGCCACTCCTGGGTATGTATCCAGAGGTAAGACTTTGATTAAACAGCTGTCCTAGCTGTGGGTTTAATTCCTCATTGAGTTCGTGGAGCACACAGCCGGGGACACCATCAGGTCCCATGGATGCTGTGTTTTTTGCTTTGGAGAGAGCAGTTCTCACTTGGGCGCTGGAGATGTTTGGGGGCTGCAATCGTTTGGTATAGATATCTCTCCTTTGGGGAGGGGAGTTTGCACTGAACCTGTCAGCCAGTATGTTGGCAATGTCTGTAGGATCAGTAATCTTCACATCATTTTGAACTAGTTCTGAGCATATCTGGGAGTTTCCTCCTAGGTTTCTAACATAGCTAAAGAAGGCCTTATGATTGTCTTTTGAGTCTTTAGCTATTTTTCTCTCGAAATTTGCTTTGGATGATTTTATGAGAGCTCTTAGTTTTTACTTATAGTGATCAAGGATGTCTTACCTTTTAAGGATTTTGCTCTATCTTGTAGTAGCTTCCTCCTTTTGTTGTAGAGTTTGTTTATGGCTGGGGTCCACCAGACTGGACGCTTGCCTTTGGTACAAAGAGTCTTTGTTTTGCTTGGGATTGCCTTATCCATGCAGTCCTGCAGGTGCTGGTAGAAGGCATTTGTAAGTGATTCAGCGGCTTGAGTACTGTTTTCCGCCGGTTCGTGGGCCTTAAAGGAGACCACACTAGTCTTTAGAAGTGTGAAGTCGGCTTTTGGGAAGTTCTTTACTGTGGTCTTTTTCATTTCAGGTGGGGTGGGATGAGGACCTCCAGCGAGATTAGTTTGTGATCTGATCTCACCAGTGAGGGGTATACTTCCGGTGCTGAACATTGTGCTCCCATGTTCGTGATGATGAGATCAAGTATGTTATCTCCTCTTGTGGGGATGGTGACTAGTTGTTCCATGGCATTTGAGTTTATGAATTCCAGGAACTTTTGGGCTAGGGTGTTTGGGCTTGAGTAGTGTTCCCAGTCTATATTAGGGTAATTGAAGTCACCTAGTATGATGGTGTTTGGTGATACATTTATACCCTCTAGTGTTTTCAGGAAGGCCATGTGAGGTTCCTGAGTTTGTGAGGGTGGCCTGTAACATGCTACAATTTGCAGAGCAGTCTTGCCTACGGTTAATTGCACCTGGATGGTCTCCGATGCATCATGCGTTGCCACCAGTCTTGAGGTGTGGGTGTCCTTGATGAATATGGATACCCCCCTCCTTTCTTGGTATTGTCCGGATTTTGGGGCCGGAACGCATGATATGAGGTAAAACCTGATAGCGCTGGGGTGCTCTCAGGAGCCTTGAACCAGGTTTCTGTCACAGCACAGACATCGATGTTCTCCATACTGAGAAGGGCCTCGAGTCGTGCATTTTGAGATTTAGACTTCTGGCATTGAGCAGCATTACCCTTAGTTTTTTTCCATTTTTGTGTTCTAGGGTGGTAGGTTTAGAATTTGAGCCTTGCCTAAAAAGGCACTATGGGGTGGCAAGAGCCATTGCCAATATCCGGAATCCCAGGGTGACAGGTGCAAGCCGTCCCTTAAGCAGCGTGGCTTGTCCAGCATGTCATCCCAGGCAGACAGATACTGGATCCCCTTTGAATGACACCAGTGTTTAAGCCAATTGTTAAAGCTGATCATCTTATCTCTGTATTGTGGCATCATTCTTGGTGAAGGTAGGATACTGCTCAAGGTCAGGGTCATACCTGCCTGGGCTACATAATCAGAGAGCTCCTCAATGTCTCTTTTCATGTAGTCCAAGGAGGTACGTCTCAGGTCGTTTACACCAGCGTGGACAATGACTGAGTCATATTTGTACCTGCTGTTGAGAGACCTGAGTGCTTGCGTTATGTGGCGGATTCTAGCGCCCGACAGACAGCTTACTGTGACCTTCTCCTTACTCAGTCTGGTGAGCGGGATGTCAGTGTGTCTGACTATGGAGTCACCAATGACTAGTGTGTCTGGCATTGTGTTTGGCCTTAAGGGCTGTGACTGTTTGACACTCTGACTGTGAGGTCTATGTGTTGCAGGTGTTGTGTTCTGAGGTGGTGGTTGTTTGGGTGTCTGCTTTGGTGGCCTCTGCTGTTTTGGTAGATTTTTGATCAGAGCCTCCGAGTATGTCTTTGTGTGTTTATGTGTATGATTTGAGGTTGTAATGGTACTATGTGAGACTGGGTCTATAGTGTGTGTGGTAACCTTCTCCTCCTGACTGGTCTTGCCAGTCCTATGTTGAGAGAGCTCAGCCTCCAGTTTGGCCGTATAGTTGCATCTCTCGCATGTATTTGTGTTTTGTGGGAGGAGGAGAGGGTTGTCTGTGTACATGAGGCAATTGTAACATTGCCTCAATATTCCCAGGTTCACCAGCTGAGCAGGAGAGGACACTAGCAACTGATCACTCGACATGCTAGAAGGATAGATAAAAAACTTTAAAAAAGATTCCGGGGATGTGGGTGACCGAGAAATGGGGGTTGCCTTTTTGGGGTACTATCTATGACAAGAGTGCCGTATCAAGGTAATAAGTACTGTAGGAGCAAGTGCTAGGTTTAACAGATAGAGAATAGTCTACTTGGAGTCAAGTAGAGATGATCTTTTTAGTTATAGGATACGCTGATTAGATCAGTAGTATAGTTCGAGGAAGGTAGTTTTAAGGTAAAATTTGAAGAGTGTAATTTAGGTAGCCCTAATAGTTTAAATCTGCTTAACCGGGCGCTGCCCTAGTGTGCAACAGTAGCAGCTCAGCGCAAACTTCAAGGCTTAAATCGCGCAAACGCGTTTAGCGTTTTATATCAGGGGGCTGAAAGAAGCTAGGAACTGGCCCAAAACGACCAATAAACTACAAGTTACTGGCTGAAACCTCACAAAACTGGACCAACAGGCAGCTCAATGCTTCCCACTCCCACTGGTAAGCAAGGGAACCTCCTCTGTTCCAAATTAGGTAAAGATTCAGTAACAGGAACTGCAAACAAAGCCCAGGGATCAGCAAGCTCTGAAACTGGACTATTCTAGCTTAGTAAGGCGGGAAAACAAGAGATATTTTTTGTTTTTTTTTTCAGAAAACAAGCAGAAACAGATACAGTAAACACTTATAAATGCTATAAATCGGCTATCACAGCCTACACAAACAATTTGCAACAGTTACAGATTTTAAAAGTAACAAATTGAGAAACAAGTGCAAAAACAGAATAAATGCAGAAAAACAGTAACAATGTATCAGCAAGCAGGCCAGTTGCTAGATAAATAGAAGTGGAAAGCCACAAAATTATACTTAAATCAGGTAAAGTCGCTTTTTTAGCTCTCTGAAGCTTGGATTACTCTGCTGGCCACCACGAGGATCTGTGCTGAGTAGGTACAAGCCAAAAAACGCGCGTTTAGCGTTATATCAGGGGGCTGAAAGAAGCTAGGAACTGGCCCAAACGACCAATAAACTACAAGTTACTGGCTGAAACCTCACAAAACTGGACCAACAGGCAGCTCAATGCTTCCCACTCCCACTGGTAAGCAAGGGAACCTCCTCTGTTCCAAATTAGGTAAAGATTCAGTAACAGGAACTGCAAACAAAGCCCAGGGATCAGCAAGCTCTGAAACTGGACTATTCTAGCTTAGTAAGGCGGAAAACAAGAGATATTTTTTTTGGTTTTTTTTTCAGAAAACAAGCAGAAACAGATACAGTAAACACTTATAAATGCTATAAATCGGCTATCACAGCCTACACAAACAATTTGCAACAGTTACAGATTTTAAAAGTAACAAATTGAGAAACAAGTGCAAAAACAGAATAAATGCAGAAAAACAGTAACAATGTATCAGCAAGCAGGCGAAATACAGTTGCTAGATAAATAGAAGTGGAAAGCCACAAAATTATACTTAAATCAGGTAAAGTCGCTTTTTTAGCTCTCTGAAGCTTGGATTACTCTGCTGGCCACCACGAGGATCTGTGCTGAGTAGGTACAAGCCAAAAAACGCTCGTTTAGCGTTTTTATTATCAGGGGGCTGAAAGAAGCTAGGAACTGGCCCAAAACGACCAATAAACTACAAGTTACTGGCTGAAACCTCACAAAACTGGACCAACAGGCAGCTCAATGCTTCCCACTCCCACTGGTAAGCAAGGGAACCTCCTCTGTTCCAAATTAGGTAAAGATTCAGTAACAGGAACTGCAAACAAAGCCCAGGGATCAGCAAGCTCTGAAACTGGACTATTCTAGCTTAGTAAGGCGGAAAACAAGAGATATTTTTTTTTTTTTTTTCAGAAAACAAGCAGAAACAGATACAGTAAACACTTATAAATGCTATAAATCGGCTATCACAGCCTACACAAACAATTTGCAACAGTTACAGATTTTAAAAGTAACAAATTGAGAAACAAGTGCAAAAACAGAATAAATGCAGAAAAACAGTAACAATGTATCAGCAAGCAGGCGAAATACAGTTGCTAGATAAATAGAAGTGGAAAGCCACAAAATTATACTTAAATCAGGTAAAGTCGCTTTTTAGCTCTCTGAAGCTTGGATTACTCTGCTGGCCACCACGAGGATCTGTGCTGAGTAGGTACAAGCCAAAAACGCGTTTAGCGTTTTTATATCAGGGGGCTGAAAGAAGCTAGGAACTGGCCCAAAACGACCAATAAACTACAAGTTACTGGCTGAAACCTCACAAAACTGGACCAACAGGCAGCTCAATGCTTCCCACTCCCACTGGTAAGCAAGGGAACCTCCTCTGTTCCAAATTAGGTAAAGATTCAGTAACAGGAACTGCAAACAAAGCCCAGGGATCAGCAAGCTCTGAAACTGGACTATTCTAGCTTAGTAAGGCGGGAAAACAAGAGATTTTTTTTGGTTTTTTTTTTTTCAGAAAACAAGCAGAAACAGATACAGTAAACACTTATAAATGCTATAAATCGGCTATCACAGCCTACACAAACAATTTGCAACAGTTACAGATTTTAAAAGTAACAAATTGAGAAACAAGTGCAAAAACAGAATAAATGCAGAAAAACAGTAACAATGTATCAGCAAGCAGGCGAAATACAGTTGCTAGATAAATAGAAGTGGAAAGCCACAAAATTATACTTAAATCAGGTAAAGTCGCTTTTTTAGCTCTCTGAAGCTTGGATTACTCTGCTGGCCACCACGAGGATCTGTGCTGAGTAGGTACAAGCCAAAAAACGCGCGTTTAGCGTTTTTTTATATCAGGGGGCTGAAAGAAGCTAGGAACTGGCCCAAAACGACCAATAAACTACAAGTTACTGGCTGAAACCTCACAAAACTGGACCAACAGGCAGCTCAATGCTTCCCACTCCCACTGGTAAGCAAGGGAACCTCCTCTGTTCCAAATTAGGTAAAGATTCAGTAACAGGAACTGCAAACAAAGCCCAGGGATCAGCAAGCTCTGAAACTGGACTATTCTAGCTTAGTAAGGTGGTTACAGAAGAGTGAGAAAAGTGAAACGTTGGTTTTGCTGAGTGTAGGTTTTCAGTAAACAATTTTAGAGGTTTTGGCCTCACAGAAACTGCCTTCATAGAGCTTTCACATTCCTTTGTTAGCAGAAAGGAATGTGACAACTCTGTGAAGGTAGTTTCACATTCCTTTGTTAGCAGAAAGGAATGTGACAACTCTGTGAAGGTAGTTTCACATTCCTTTGTTAGCAGAAAGGAATGTGACAACTCTGTGAAGGTAGTTTCACATTCATTTGTTAGCATAATATTTATTCATAACTAAGAAAGGTTACAAACCTTACAAAACAAAATGTGTAGGGTTATCACCGGGGCAAGAAAGTAACAAAATCACCAATCCACAATCTCTGAAGATGGCTGGTTATCCATTACCAACACAGTAACTCTTATAGGTTCATAGGCACTTACTAGGCTATTTGTCTGTGAGGATCTTAAGAAGCCTAGTCTTACATACCCACTTTCAATTTTTGGCCATTATATTATGCATAGAAATAATGCAAACATGGAGTAACAAAGATATGTTTGGACAGTTACATGTTTCACTGTTCATGAGGGACATGGTTGCTAAACCGGGAATGAATTTCTAGTTACCCATCCATTCAGCCAAATTACATTTGAACAGAGTAGAAGAATTGCATGATCTATTCATTTTGTACATTTTTTATTTTTATTTATTTTTAGGTATCCTTTGTCGACTGGCTTAGTCTCACTAGACTTATAACCACTTTTCTGGGGAGACTTGATAGAAATCCTCAGAGCAGTTTTTATGACACAGTTGGACTTGCAAATGTGTAATAGGTCTGACAGATTAGGTCTGTTGCAGCTATATACATAAGGCAGAGGTTGTCTTTATGATACTGAATACAGGTTTGTGTCAGTCTGTCTAGTTTTACAATTTAGGCCCTTGATTCTTTTAGTCTAACAAGTTTTTAGTACAGTAGAGCTAGGATAGGTAATAGGATTTAGATGCGGTATCTTTAAATATAAGTTATATGATGAGTTCCTTATAACAGTGGCTACTTAGTGATCAAAGGACAGTTCATTGTCAACGTGTTTCCAGATACCCAAATACAGGATCAAATTTTCAGGGGTGTGTTGTCAGTGTGATAGTTACAATGATGTAATGTTTGCCAAAGGATGTTATTATACACTTCTTGGCATTTTATTTTAGCTTGTAGTTTTGAAACCATCTGTTAATTTTGGACAGACCGTGTTGGGGGATCTTGGTTTTCTTTGGGGATTTTATGATGGCACCAAGTTTGCAGTTATTTGCAAGCTTGGGCAGCAACAAACCCTTACCATTAGCTTTGAACACCGAGAAGTAAATACCAAAAAGAAATAGCACAAGGAATGAACCCTGGGATACACTAGTAACAGGTATTTTGGGCTGGGTATAGCTGTCACCCTAACTTCCTGGGTTCTATTTGTGAGAGTTTGTTATCCAATGAGTTACACAGAGTTTGATGTTTAGCTTGGAGAGTTTTCCAATATATCTGAGTGTGGGTTGGTGTGTTCAATGCCTTTGCAAGGTCTAGATATGTGGTTTACACTGTTTTTCCCTCATAAGTTTCTCTAGTAAGATTTTTCAAAGAAGCCAACCGAGTTAAGCAGACAGGGCCTGCCCTTGACGAATCCAAACTTTTTTGGGTCAAGAGTTTGTAGGTTTCCTATATCCTATATCTGTATTAATTCCATAATGATCCTTTCCATAGAGTTACAGGGGAGACTTATGGGTCTATAATTTGCCGGGTCCATTGAAGCCTTTTTGTGCAAGGACATGGCCATTGCTGTAATCCATTCATCTGGCATGAAGCCTATTTTGAGGCTGATATTGAATAGCTTTTGCATGGAATCAGACAAGTCATGTTTCAGACTGACCAGTAGGCAGCCTGGTACATTATCTGGAACCACAGACATGGCACTCCTGGCCTTAAACGGCACCTTGAGAACTTTTTCTTGGGTGATTTGAGTGCAAATATTATGTGTAGGTATATGATCTGAGAATGGGGAAAGGGGAGTAAAGTCTAACTTTATCCGCTAATAGATTGGCAACGTTGTCTGGGACTGAGTATGAGATTTCATTTACTATTATCTCTGCACAGTGCTGGGCATTGTTTTTAACATTTTTAACATAAAGAAGGCTTTGTGGTGGTGGTCCTGCGGTAGCGTTGTGCCTCACAGTAAGACGCTGTCCGGTTCGATTTTCAGCTAGAGCGTGTTCTGCGTGGAGACATGCGTGAATGGGCGTACCTTCATTTGAAGGTTGTGCATCAGGGCTGGTAACTTGGCACGTAAAAATCAACTACCAATCATTAGTGGACCAGACTTCCGCTTTGGCGACCCCTAACCGGGAAAAGCCGAAAGACGCAACAACATAAAGAAGGCTTTGTGGTTATCTTTCAACATGGTGGCAATTTTACCTCATATCTGGCTTTGGCTGATTTGGTAAAGATCTGAAGTTCCTTTTTGTGATTAAAAACAGTATTTTTGGCATCTTGAGAGTTAGATTTATTTCTGTGTGCAAGTTTGTTTCTTTTATTACAGAGACTGTTTATATTTGGGTTCCACTACAGGAGTTTATTTTTGAATTTGGCATTATTTTTATTAATGAGGGAGACAGTTATGTCTATTCAGCTATTTATATGTGCATGAAATTTGGCAGTGAAGGATTCTGTAAAAGCAGTGAGGACATGGAGATATCACATAGCCAGGTCATTACTCTGTTTTAGTAAATTAACCTTCGCATATTCTCTGAATACCAAGGCATTGGAAGATGCTTCAGACTACAGTCGTACAGTGAATGTGATTGACTTGAGGTCTGATTTGACCAGAGTAGAAGTTACAATAGGTGGAGAGTAAAGCTGACCCATATTGATAATGATCAAATCCAGGATTTTATTGCCATATTCTGCAGTTCTGGAGCCCTCACATCTATGTGTCCATGGTAGGAGGGGTATAAAGGTGTTTAGTGAGCTATGTCTGCATAGTAATAAAATACAATTACATTCTCCTTTTCGTATAAATAAATAAATATATATGCACATACATACAGCTATATATATATATATATATATATATATATGTGTGTGTGTATATATATATATATATATATATATATATATATATATATGGGACCATTGTTTTACAGTGGTGGGTCTCTCACTGACTCCTGGACACCAACATTGGGCTGTTGGCTTCTACCTTGTAGAAAGTTTTCTTAATGTAAACTTTAAGAACAGTGAACTTGGGGGGGGGGGTAGCCAAGATTTTAAACTACTCCTAAGGTTTCCTGAACTTAAACTTAGAATAGAAAGAGATGAAGGGATGTGAGCTCTTGAGCCTTGAACTTTCTATAAGCTGTTTGTCAGTGTGTGGTAGTCCATAGGTCTGGTTTGTTGAGTCAGAAATGAAATATCAGTGCACTGATTTATAGCCATGGATCCTACACATATCCAAACATTGTCATTAAATGAAGGCATGTTCCTCTTCTTGTTTGAAAATATCCCGAGCATAGCCAACTAGATAAAGATACAGTCTACTTCCACACTAGATAAGTAAAGAAAGGCACAGTTTTCACTCTTCCAACAAAAACATATATGCTGATTTACAGAAGCCTGAGTTATGCTGAGGTGTTCATTTGAACAAACTTTAAGACTGTAGAAATGAGTACTTCTTAATATCATAGGATCATAGGAAGTTACTAGGCTATTGGTCGTAAGGCCCTTATAAGCCGAGTCAAGAGTTTAGCCCATTTTTAGACAAGTCAGCACCAGATGCCCCTGTCCAGCAGGGACATGGGTGGAATCCCAGGGATGTATTTTCTGTTTCCCATCCAGTTATCCAGGTTGCACTTAAAAAGGGGTAAAGAGGTACTCTGCTTGACATGGAGTGGGAGTCTGTTCCACAGAAGGGGATTCTCTGTGACACAAATCTGTCCCACCAACAAGTCCTATTGATGTCACAGACCAGGTTGAGGCCATTCACGTGGGTTACTCGAGTGGAACTTTGCATGCGGATATGTAGCAGTCACAACAAGGCGGGGTCCGAGATTGCCTTGTATGCCTAACACAGGTCACCTCTGAGGAGTCTGTATGAAACTGATTAGAGGGATAGGACTTTTAGCCTATATGTGTATGGTAGATTTTTGAGGCCTGGGATTCTCCTGGTGAGGAACCTCTGTGGTTTCACCAGCTGCAGAATGGGCTTTGAGAGGTACATGCTGAATGGGGCATTGTATTCAATAATGGGCCTTATAAGGGAAAAATACAGGGATGTTATGTCCTCTTTTTCCCTGGATGAGATACCCTTGCTTATGAGGTGGGCCATGTAGAAAGCTTTCCATACAACAGAAGCAACATGGTGGTAAAAAAATCAGGTTGCTGTCAACCTGGGTGCCCAAATCCCTCACAACTGATTGTGTGTTTATGACATTGTTATTAATGTGATAATTTGTGGGGATGTCACTCTCCCCAAAGAGGTTGATGATGCACTTTTTGGTATTCATCTTGAGGCCATGGTTCTGGCACCAGTCCTTTGTTTGAGTGAGACCCTCTTGGAGGATGTCCACATCACTAGGGGAATTGATGACAGCACCCAACTTGCAGTCATCTGAAAACTTGGTCAGCCTAGCTTACTGGTTTTGGCCTGCACCTCAGAAAAGTATATCTCAAATAACAGAGGCCGCAAGACAGAACCCTGGGGTATGCCACTCTTAATGGGTCTACTGCTTGAAGTGGCTTCCCCTATTTTGACTAGATGGGTTCAGTCAGTGAGTCAGTTAGCTACCCATCTGGTAACATATGGTTTGCTACCATGTTGAAAGAGTTTATCTGTTATGCCTGAGTGGGGAATAGTGTCGAAGGCTTTAGCCAGGTCAAGGTAGGTGGTGTGCAGAATCTTCCCCTTGTTCATGGCTTTGGTGATTGTCTCAAAGAAGGTGACTAAACCTAACAGACATGACCTCCCCTTGATGAAGCTAAGCTGTGTGGGATCGAGTGTTTGGAGGTTGCCAATGTCCTTGTTAATGAGGTCCATGATAATCCGTTCCATGGCCTTGCAGATCAGGGTAGTTAGGTTGATGGGTCTATAATTTCCCAGATTGGTGGATGCTCCAACTTTGTGCAAAGGGATGACAGTGCCTGTCCTCCACTCAGCTGGGATGAAGCCAGTCCTCAGGCTTTGGTTGACTAGGGTGCCTAATGGTGCTGCATGTTCCTGCCTGAGTTCATGTAGAATGCAGCCTGGGATGATATCAGGTCCCATGGAGGCTGTATTTTTTACCTTTGAGAGAACAGTGATGACCTGTTCCCTAAATATAAGGGGAAGGGGGCAGGTACTGGTGATGTCCTGATTTGCTGATGGGGGGACAGAGGGGTGATGTTTTCAGTTAATCTGTCAGCCAGCAAGGTTGCTTTATATGTGGTGTCCTTGACCACCAGTTCTGAACAGATCTGGGTGCTTCTTTTGAGATTGCAGACATATGTGGAGAAGGCCTTATGACTGTATCTAGTAGATATGGCCAATTTGGACTTGAAGTTTGCTTTAGAAGATTTCACTAGTGGTTTTATTTGCTTATTCAGGCTAAGGAGAGTGTGCTTCCAATTGGGCCCCTTCTTCTTCTTGGTCCTGGACAGCAATTTTTTCCTTTTGTTATAGAGTTTATTTATTGCTGATATCCGCCACAAAGTTTACTCTTCCTTGAGGAGGATGATTAGGTCCTGTCGGGTATTCCTGATTCCATACATCTATATAATATATAATGCTTTACCAGAAAGGCTCATCCAGACTCTGCTACACTTTGCTGTGAAGGAAAGGTTAGTTTGCTGTTATTTTTTGTATTTCTGTATTGCCTTTCTATATTTTGAATACTGTAGTTTGTTTTCTTTATCTTGTGTTTTGCTTGCATTCTGTTTTAACAGCATATTAAAACTTCAAAAGAGACCACAGCTCTCTCTGTTCTGAGTCAGGCAGAATTTTTCCCTCCCTTCCACCCATTTAAGTTGTCTTGTTAAATACCACTGTCTTTCTAGTTGCCCGCCTCTTATGTTAATCTGACCATATATCTCATTTCTCTCTACTTTCACTGGCTTATGTGAGTAATCACAAAACCATCACTTTTGAAATCCCACCCCTTCAATTATTTAAATTTATTGGCCATCCTACAATATTTCATAGTACCAAAATACAAAAGTAACCACCCCTTTCAGTCCATCTTGCTGTTTTAAAAATAGTAACTCTCCAGTAAACCTTAACTTTTAAACAGGTAAAACTCAAGTTACCTACTTTCATATCTAACTTCTCTAGTGCACACTGCAGAGTGCATTCTTTTCAATCTTACCTTTAAGCATCCCTGTTACTAGCACTTTCTCTAATACCTAAAAAGATCATCTCTACTTGACTCCAAGTAGACTTTTCTCTATCTGTTAAACCTAGCACTTGCTCCTACAGTACTTATTACCTTGATACGGCACTCTTATAGATAGCACCCCAAAAAGGCAAACCCCCATTTCTCGGTCACCCACATCCCCCGGAATCTCTTTTAAAGTTTTTTGTCTAGTCCTTCTAGCATGTCGAGGGATCAGTTGCTAGTGTCCTCTCCTGCTCAGCTGGTGAACCTGGGAATATTGAGGCAATGTTACAATTGCCTCATGTACACAGACAACCCTCTCCTCCTCCCACAAAACACAAATACATGCGAGAGATGCAACTATACGGCCAAACTGAAGGCTGAGCTCTCTCAACATAGGACTGGCAAGACCAGTCAGGAGGAGAAGGTTACCACACACACTATAGACCCAGTCTCACATAGTACCATCACAACCTCAAATCATACACATAAACACACAAAGACATACTCGGCTCTGATCAAAAATCTACCAAAACAGCAGAGGCCACCAAAGCAGACACCCAAACAACCACCACCTCAGAACACAACACCTGCAACACATAGACCTCACAGTCAGAGTGTCAAACAGTCACAGCCCTTAAGGCCAAACACAATACCAGACACACTAGTCATTGGTGACTCCATAGTCAGACACACTGACGTCCGCCACCAGACTGAGTAAGGAGAAGGTCACAGTAAGCTGCCTGTCGGGCGCTAGAATCCGCCACATAACGCAAGCACTCAGGTCTCTCAACAGCAGGTACAAATACGACTCAGTCATTGTCCACGCTGGTGTAAACGACCTGAGACGCACCTCCTTGGACTACATGAAAAGAGACATTGAGGAGCTCTCTGATTATGTAGCCCAGGCAGGTATGACTCTGACCTTGAGCAGTATCCTACCTTCACCAAGAATGATGCCACAATACAGAGATAAGATGATCAGCTTTAACAATTGGCTTAAACTCTGGTGTCATTCAAAGGGGATCCAATGTCTGTCTGCCTGGGATGACATGCTGGACAAGCCACGCTGCTTCAAGAAGGGACAGCTTGCACCTGTCACCCTGGGATTCGGATATTGGCAAAGGCTCTTGCCACCCCATAGTGCCTTTTTAGGCAAGGCTCAAATTCTAAACCTACCACCCTAGAACACAAAAAGGAAAAAAACTAAGGGTAATGCTGCTCAATGCCAGAAGTCTAAATCTCAAAATGCACGCACTGAGGCCCTTCTCAGTATGGAGAACATCGATGTCTGTGCAGTGACAGAAACCTGGTTCAAGGCTCCTGAGAGCACCCCAGCACTATCAGGTTTTACCTCTTATCATGCGTTCCGGCCCCAAAATCCGGACAATACCAAGAAAGGAGGGGGTATCCATATTCATCAAAGACACCCACACCTCAAGACTGGTGGCAACGCACGATGCATCGGAGACCATCCAGGTGCAATTAACCATAGGCAAGACTGCTCTGCAAATTGTAGCATGTTACAGGCCATCCTCACAAACTCAGGAACCTCACATGGCCTTCCTGAAAACACTAGAGGGGATAAATGTATCACCAAACACCATCATACTAGGTGACTTCAATTACCCTAATATAGACTGGGAACACTACTCAAGCCCAAACACCCTAGCCCAAAAGTTCCTGGAATTCATAAACTCAAATGCCATGGAACAACTAGTCACCATCCCCACAAGAGGAGAAAACATACTTGATCTCATCATCACGAACATGGGAGCACAATGTTCAACACCGGAAGTATACCCCTCACTGGTGAGATCAGATCACAAACTAATCTCGCTGGAGGTCCTCATCCCACCCCCACCTGAAATAAAAAAAGACCACAGTAAAGAACTTCTCGAAGCCGACTTCACACTTCTAAAGACTAGTGTGGTCTCCTTTAAGGCCCCGAGCATGGAAAACAGTACTCAAGCCGCTGAATCACTTACAAATGCCTTCTACCAGCACCTGCAGGACTGCATGGATAAGGCAATCCCAAGCAAAACAAAGACTCTTTGTACCAAAGGCAAGCGTCCAGTCTGGTGGACCCCAGCCATAAACAAACTCTACAACAAAAGGAGGAAGCTACTACAAGATAGAGCAAAATCCTTAAAAGGTAAGACACCCTTGATCACTATAAGTAAAAACTAAGAGCTCTCATAAAATCATCCAAAGCAAATTTTGAGAGAAAAATAGCTAAAGACTCAAAAGACAATCATAAGGCCTTCTTTAGCTATGTTAGAAACCTGGGAGGAAACTCCCAGATATGCTCAGAACTAGTTCAAAATGATGTGAAGATTACTGATCCTACAGACATTGCCAACATACTGGCTGACAGGTTCAGTGCAAACTTCTCCCTCCCCCCCAAAAGGAGACATATCTATACCAAGCGATTGCAGCCCCAAACATCTCCAACGCCCAAGTGAGAACTGCTCTCACCAAAGCAAAAAACACAGCATCCATGGGACCTGATGGTGTCCCCGGCTGTGTGCTCCACGAACTTAACGAGGAATTAAACCCACAGCTAGGACAGCTGTTTAATCATAGTCTTACCTCTGGATACGTACCCAGGGAGTGGCGACTGCAACTGTAGTCCCACTTCACAAAGGCGGTGCCTCCACCGACCCTGGAAATTACCGGCCCATTAGCTTGACAAGCCTTATCTGCAAAGCCATGGAGAGGATCATAATGGACCTCATAAATAAAGACATAGGGAATTTGCAGACTTTGGATCCATCCCAGTTTGGCTTTGTCAAAGGCAGATCATGTCTTCTAAACTTGGTTGACTTTTTCAAAACAGTCACCAAAGCCATTGATGAGGGAAAGGCAGTCCATACAGCCTACCTCGATCTGGCGAAGGCCTTCGATACAATACCCCACTCGGGTATCATTGAAAAACTCATCAGCTTAAATGTTAACCCATACATCACAAGATGGGTTGCAAACTGGCTGAGTGACAGAACCCACAGGGTCAGAGTTGCTGGCGCCATGTCAGACTCAAAGCCTGTCACAAGTGGTGTACCACAGGGCTCAGTCCTGGGCCCACTCTTGTTTGGCATCTACTTTTCCAAGTACAAGCAAACACAGGAGGGTTATGGCTGACAAAGTTTGCAGATGACTGCAAACTGGCGCCATAGTAGAAAACACATCTGACACAGATATCCTTCAGAAGGGTCTCACAGAAACGGATAACTGGTGCCAGAGCCATGGCCTAAAGTTAAATGCCAAAAATGCATAGTCATACCCTTCGGGAAAAACAAGGTTACCCCTAGCTACCAAATAGGTGGCAATCCACTGAGCACAGAAGAAGTTATCAGGGACCTGGGGACCCAGGTTGATAGTAGTCTGTCATTCGACACCCATGTAGCTAAAGTAGTTAGGAAGACCTTCTACATTGCCCACCTTATCATGAAGGGATTCTCATCTAGATCAAGGGAGGTCATAGTCTCCCTATACTCATCACTCATCAGACCAATGATTGAGTACAATGCCCCATTCGGAATGTATCTGACCCGACACTTGCAGCAGCTGGAGAGGCCACAAAAGTTCCTCACCAAAAGGATAAAGGGTCTCAAACATCTGTCCTATGCTGCCCGACTGAAAGAACTCCAGCTCTATTCAGTCGCACGCTTGCTCAGAGGTGACCTTTGCCTAACATACAAGGCCATGTCAAACCCAGATTTGATGAATATGCTTCACCTCAAAAAATCTAGATCCGTCAGAGCCACATGGGCGGGAGACTTAAACCTCGACACGGCTATTAATAGGACGTGCTGGAGGGATAGATTCATCACCCAAAGACTCCCTATGCTGTGGAATAAAATCCCGGTATATGTGAGGCAGAGCACCTCGCTGGCCTTGTTCAAGAGAAATCTTGACCAATGGATGGGAGATCGCAGATATACCCCAGGGATTACCTCAGTGTCACTGCTCGACAGAGGCACAGCAAAATAATGGGTATAGTTCCCCATACTAAAGGGGTGGCGTAAGCCACAAAACTATGGGCTAGGCTTGTAAATGCCCTCGGGCAGATAGCCTAGTATGAACCTATGAACCTATAGTGTTTTGCTGTAATTTTGGATACTCGTGCCAGCTCCTAAAGAGGAGGAGGGGGCTGTGAAGCTGTTTACAATATCCCTCAGGAGGCTGTAATCAGCTTTGAAGAAGTTTTTTTGTTTGACCCTAGCTAGAGGGGGGTAGGGGAGATGGTGGCTTCAAATGTGACCAGTTTATGGCTGGATCTTACTTGGAAGGATGATACTGCAGGGATGCTGCAGTGATTACTCATGTTGGTTAATACCAAGTCCAAGATATTATCACCTCTTGTGGGAGGATCGAGTAGCTGTTCCAAGGCATTTGCATTGACAAAGTCGAGAAATCTCTGGGCATTTGCTTTCTGGCACTAGTTCTTGAAAAAGTAGTCTATGCAGCTTCTTATAAAGATTTACATTTGCATTTCCTACATACATACAAAGAGCAAATGAAGTTTAATCCATGTTCAGGCACATGAGATCTTCAGATTTTTCTGTTGTGCCACATTTGGCAAGCCAGAAGTCCAGGCATTCTGTGTTTAGCATACTTATTTAACAAAAGAATGAAATAAAAGAGACATTTGTTCATATACTCATTTCCATTTGGAGGTATGAAAAAGATCAGAACACCCTGCCTAAGAAATAAATGAAAACTGAGTTGCGAGTAGGAAAATGAAAATACTAAACAGCATAAAAAGTGCATAGTAATTTAGGACCAAATATGCTACAGTAAAGCATATTCAGAAAATGATGTAAAAACACACTAGTGTTCTTTTTAGGACAATGAAATATCTTGGGATTAATGTAACTGGCTTTAAGCAATGTTATAAGGGCATATTGCAATATGGTAAAGGCAGATACAACACAGAAACAGAAACAATTAAATATTAACCTGGCTATCTGATTTGCACTAAAACTGGTACAGCAGATAGAATTTACTGTTAATCAGTGCAGATGTAAACTGGAGGTTACAACTACAATACAGTCATTTGTCTGCTGTCTAAGATTACTGGCCCAGCTCAAAACTTATCACATGAGTCATTTAACATTGCTTGAAGGCAGAATGGCGAACAGAAGAATATGTGTAACTTGGTGATCGGGCTGCCAATGACAGATGAATCTAAAGGTACCTGAATTCTGACAACCAATTAGAATGCAGCAATCTAAGTCTTTTTTAATGACGGTTAATAGCATAGCATCACGCTGGTGAGCTCCATTTATTTTTGCTGAATTTGCCATTATAACATGAACTGTTATACACAACAGAACCATTAATATTCATTCACATACTAAGGCAAGCAGAACTCATGTTGGTATATTGATTTTTTTTTAATTTATACAAATTAGAACTGTAAGTCTGTCTTTCGGCTTTTCGCGGTGGTGGTGCTGTGGTAGTGATGTCCCCTCATAGTTAGACGTTGCACGTTCGATTCTCAGTTAGAGCGTCTTCTGTGTGTCGACATGCGTGAATGGGCCTTCCTTCGTTGAAGGTTGTGCATTAGACGCGGCAAGCCAGCATGTAAAAATCTACTGCCAATCATTAACGGACTGGAGTTCCGCTGTGGCGACCCCTAACCATCATGTTATAATTGGGAAGAAGTCTTCTTCCAAACCAATAGGACTGTTAATATCACAAAAGAAACGTAACAGATTTAAACTATGTGAATATACAGTTAATACGAACATTAAAAGTAAACTTTTATTTGCCTTCATGTTTGTGTATTTGCTATGTATTTGTTTTTCCTGAAGAAATAAATGTATTGTTTCCTGTTTACAGAGTGTGTATAACAAATAGAAGCAGTACACACACACACACGCACACGCACGCTCACACACACACACACACACACACACACACACACACACACACACACACACACGTGTGTGTGTCTATATATATACATATATATATATATATATATATATATATATATAATACACATACCAAGACCAATCCAGCACTCAAAGTAAAATTCAAACATCCAAGGTGGAAAAGAAGTTTATTAGGCTCGCCTGCCCAACTCAACACAGACCGGTAGCCGGTTACGCTCAAGGCATCATCAGTGTGCAACATCATCTGGCGAAGCCCAGAATTAAATGCTTAACGCAGACTTACTATTTACAGAATTTAAAGAGATATACACATACAATCAATCTCTGTGCATTAACATGTAAATACAATATAATATATTTATATTACAGGTATGAACATTTACATTACTTGAATCTAACAAGGTCTCCCCTATAAACAACTCCTATTTTTGTACCCTAACCAAGAAACCAACTGATAAATAAATCCCACCACCAAAGGCTCCACTAAACCTATACCTAATCAAATAAGGCTAAAGAAATAGTCTATTAATATTATTATTAATAGAGGCCAATGTTGTTATGCCTACCCTACTGAAATATACTTGTATACCTAACTAACCAAATTATGCGGTAAGCATGTTTGGTATATATTTAACTATTCTATACATACATGATTTTCAGTAGGATATAACAAGTATAAATATCAGTATTATAATAATACCTATAAACACTTTTGTTACCAAAGGTGGCTATATTATCTTATCACTTTACCAATGGTCATTCAGACCAGGTTTAAATAATGCCCCCAAATTCACTATCCATCTGCGTTCTTTCTGTGTTGATATACGATGTTTAATTGTTGCGTTTGTTTCATGTGTCAGTACCATATCTAAACCTATAAAAACAAAATGTGCTGTAGTATGAACCATTTTGTGTTTGTATAAGGCACTGCGTGATCTTTGGCACTTAATATCACTTATATGGAGGGCTATTCTTTGTTTAAATACACAAGAGGTCTGTCCCACATAAAAAGCTCCACACTGGCAAATAGCCATATAAACCACCTATGAACTACTGCAAGTAATAAAGTATTTAATATGGAACACCTTTTTTGTATTCACTGATGTAAAAGATTTTGTTTTGGCCATCAATTTACAATATTTACATGTTCCACAATAAGTACTACCCACTATATTTGTGAGTGGCTGGAATTTTCCAGGCTTACCCTTTTTAAAGGAGGAGAAATGCTGTCCTAAACTTTTACCCTTCCTATATCCAAAATGACATATTTCATCTACTAGATTGGTAAAAAAAGTATCAGAATGTAACACATGCCAATGTTTGGCCAGAATATTTTTAATACGAAAAGTATTGGTACCATAGGTAGTTATGAATCTGACTGGTTGTCTCCTGTCATTCCATTCTTGATCCATAAGTAATGTAGATCTGTCCATTTGGCTAGCTACCCTGTGTGCATAATTAACACCACTTCTTTTATAGCCTCTTCTTATAAATCTATCTTCCAGTTCCAGAGCTTGTCTCATAAATACTATTCTGTGAACAAATTCTTCTAACTGTCTGAAACTGAGATCCTGGTATATTGTGGATTGTGTGGGGGGGATGACAACTGCTGGCGTGCAAAAATGCATTTTTAGAAAAAGGTTTTCTATATAGGTCTGTATGCAAAAATCCTTCTTTGGATTTATAAACCTTAACATCCAAATATTCCACTTGCAGTTGGTCAATACCTCCTATAAATTTAATACCATATAAATTTGAATTTAAATATTCCACAAATTTTTGCCACTCCAGCGTGTCACCCCCCCCCCCCTCCAACACAACCCAACAATCATCCAGGTATCTCCGCCACATGATAAGTTGTTTTTTGCTGGTAACTGGGGCTATATATATATATTGCGCTTCTAAAACCCCCATGAACAGATCAGCATAAGTGGGGGCAAAAGTAGCCCCCATTGCTGTTCCCTTTACCTGTAAGTACCACTGATTATGAAACATAAAAGCATTATGTTCCAATACTAATCTAAGTAGATGAATCAAAAATTCTCCTTCTTGCTTACTATATAAGCCTGACTGCATCATCCAAAATTCTACTGCTGTAATCCCACCTATATGTGGAATACTAGTATGCAGCGATTGAACGTCAAGGGTCCCCAAATAATCATTAGCAGAGACTTGTATGTCATCCACCAATGATAAGAACTGTTTGGTATCTCGAATCCTTGCTGTAATTAATTTTAAAAGTGTTTTTAACTTATATTCAAGATATTCAGAAAAGGGTTCTGTCAATGAACCCCGGCCCGCCACTATAGGGCGCCCTGGTGGTTTATCAAGTCTTTTATGTATTTTGGGAACCATGTAAAAATATTGTGCCACTGGATTTTCAACTTGCAGTTGTGCCTTTAAATTGGGGGTAATAATTCCTTGTTCAGTAGCTTGTTGTAAAAACTTATCTATCTTGATTTTGTGTTCAAATGTGGGATCATGGCTCAATAATGAATAAAACTGTGTATCTGACAACTGCCGATATGCCTCTTCTGTATATTGTGTTCTGTCCCAAATCACGACAGCCCCTCCCTTATCGGCTCCAACTATCACAGTATTCTGATTATTAATTAATCCTTTCAGTGCATCTTTTTCTGAAGACATCAAATTTTGAGACCCAGAACAAAAAACACTAGATTGATTAAGATGTAAATCTTTTAATACTAGTTGTTCAAATGTTTTAATTGTACTATGATATGGAGGCATACATTGAGATTTTTTAAATTGAAAACCTCTGGGCTGGACACTGTTAGGATCCTGTTCTTTTTGTGCAAAAAAATATGTTAAGTTGAGATGTCTACAAAAACTCTTAACATCATTAATAACATCATACTGTGACACAAAAAATGAAGGAACAAAGCCCAAGCCTTTATTTAACACACTGAGTTCACTAGGAGAAAAAGTAAATTCAGTTAAATTAATAACCAAGTTGTTAATGTCATTAGGCTCATTAACTGTGTTAGTTGGATAAGAGTTTATTGTTGTTGCAAGCTGTTTTGGAACATCTTGGATATGGATTCTATTACGATGTTTACGACCTGCCTTCCTAAAGGGGTCTTATATCTCTTGGAAACTGGTGAAAAAGTATCTGGCACCTCGCTGGTTTCTGGTTCTGTATCCGTATTGGAGACGCTAGAGGAAAATTCCGATGCACTAGATGTTATATCTGGTCTTCTCAAAATAGATTTTACTCTTTTCCTTTTGGGCCTGGGGATTTGTTTTGGATCTGAAAACCTTACCCCACGTTTATGCTTCTTCCACGAGTAAACCATAGCCGTTTTAAAGTCATTGACATCTCTTTGATATTTATTCATTTTCCTCCTACACAGTTCTTTATCATATTTTTCAGTATCCATGACAAATTGTGTGTATAAACTCTGATAATTTGTGGCAGTAACATGGCAGTTAGTACGTTCATAACATTGTTCAAGTTTGGCCAAAAGATCAGGTAGCTGCTTCTCATAGTTTTCCACAAGCAACTGCAAAAACATATTAGAGGTCATTGTTTGTACAGCCCTCCATTTTTGTATAAATTCCCCATCTTCACTACCCAGTGCTGGCTCCACATATACTATAAGTCCTCTCGGGACTATTTTTGCTGCTGTGATAAGATAATATAGCCACCTTTGGTAACAAAAGTGTTTATAGGTATTATTATAATACTGATATTTATACTTGTTATATCCTACTGAAAATCATGTATGTATAGAATAGTTAAATATATACCAAACATGCTTACCGCATAATTTGGTTAGTTAGGTATACAAGTATATTTCAGTAGGGTAGGCATAACAACATTGGCCTCTATTAATAATAATATTAATAGACTATTTCTTTAGCCTTATTTGATTAGGTATAGGTTTAGTGGAGCCTTGAGCGAAACCGGCTACCGGTCTGTGTTGAGTTGGGCAGGCAAGCCTAATCAACTTCTTTTCCACCTTGGCTGTTTGAATTTTACTTTGAGTGCTGGATTGGTCTTGGTATGTGTATTGGATTTGTTTTGGATTCCGAGCACCTTTTAATGTACCGCGCACTTTTTCGTTGGAGGTGTGTGTATATATATATGTGTATATATATATTTACATGTATAAATATGGGTCTACTTTGAATGATCGAAATTTCAAAACTTTGAATGTCATATGGCCAGGACCGTATGATCAAAGTTTTAAAACTTTGAACATTCAAAAAAAAAAGAAAAGCACAACAAAAACAAATTAATACACATGTATGCAGGCAGGCAAGGCCCCCTGCACCCCCTATTTAAATATACTAACTCTGAGATCGCACTACAGTTAGGAAAAGGGAATAGTATTTGGCGGTGTATGGAGATCTCTGTTTAGGTGTTTGAAGTTTTAAAACTTTGATCATATGATTTCGGCCATATGTGATTAGAAGTTCTGAAACTTCGATAACCTAAATTGGCCCCATACACACACACACACACACTTATACATATATATATATATATATATATATATATATATATATATATATAGTTCCACTTTACAATCTCGAAATACTGAAATTTTGAATTTCAGTATCTCGAGACCATAAAGTCGAACGCTTGAAATCCCGAAACCCCCAAAACGGCGAAACACAAAATTGTGAACATTAACACACCATACACCACATAACACATAAACCATCTGACCCACACTACAACAAATAAAACACACACATACACAAAAACACAAATCAACAAACCTACACTGCATATAAGTAGGGGGGGCAATCCTCCCTGCACCCCCCATCCCCCCACTTATATATACTAACTCCGAGATCGCACAAACAGATAAAGCCAGGAAACTCACACCCAGACATTCTACAGTCCCTCACACACACACACACACACACACACACACACACACACACACACACACACACACACACACACTCTCACACATACACATCACACATATACAAACACCACTACATCCAACACTTAAACACTCATACTTTTACCTGCCGACCCTAACCCACACGTACAACTTACAAACACACTCACCTACACTTAATCACCTACCAAAAACCCTTAAAAACTTTCACTTACCTTACGTTCCAGCTAAATCCACACACTACACTGGATACCATCCACACAACACACTACACGTCACTTAGTGTAAAGCCATAACTTTGAAATCGACTTAGTTGGATTCAGGATTATACACTTTCGCTATTTTGAAAATTCGACTTTATGGTCTCGAGATACTGAAATTTGAGATTTCTGTATTTCGAGATTATAAAGTGGACCATATATATATATATATATATATATATATATATATATAGATATATATATATATATAGATATATATATATATATATATATATATATATATATATATATATATATATATGTATATATATATGTGTGTGTGTGTGTGTGTGTATAGTATATTTGCTTGATGGCATTAGGCAGTATACCTAAAAACTGTCTTCATCTGCTCTTTTAAAGTGCATTTACCTATTTACCTCCACTCTACTGTATTAGATCCTTTTCCTATTTCTACCTGTTCCGTTTCCTCTTGAATTCCTTCTCTATCATTAATTCTGGTGTTATATTACATGGATCTGCAACTCAATCCAGGGAAGAGAGGGGAATAGTTAGTCCCTCCATTCTGCTGCCTGTATCCCTTCTGTCCCTCTCTGTGTCTTTCCTGTTTAAGATGACCCCTTCATACCTCCCTGACGTAGTCTCGTTCACCAATATCATATCCCCCATCTCTTCTGTTCTCAGGTGAAAAGTGCTCTAACTCCTCTTGCTTCTGTTCACATTCCTCTGTGTTCCATGAGTTTTTCTGGTAGCTTTCGTCTGGATTTCTTCCAACATTCTAATGTCTCTTTCCTTATATAACCTCCAGAACTGGAAACATTACTCAAGATGTGGTCTGATCAACGCCCTATATGGTGAAAACATTACCCTTTGCTTCCAGAATCTAGTTCCTTGTGGATGTACCTCATCATGTAGTTTGCTGCTGCCACTATCCTCTCACTTCGTTTCTGGCATTCCAGACTAAGTTTGATCCTACTAGATCTTTTTCCTCCGTGTTGACATCTGTTCCACTGACCCCCAACATGCTGGCTACACCACCACTTTTCTACTCAAAACTTTACCTGAATTAAATCTAAACTAACTATACTTGAAGTAGTGAATATTGTAACAGAGATAAAAGAACACAAGTGGGATCTTTAGAAAATGATGGGAGTAACTTATGTAAAAAATTGAAATTGTGGGAACAATACATGCAGAGAAATGTTTTAGAAGAGGAATTAAGTTTAAGAGAAGGTAGGAACTGAATAATTTATGCAATGTTCCTTAGAATATGATCTATAACAATATATGTGATGTATAATGTTTGTAAATGTGAACTTGCTAATATGGTTTGATAACTTTTATATAAGTATAAGCTTGCCTGTGTGACAAGTGATAATTCAATAAAGGTGTTAAAAAAAACTTTCCTTAAATTCTTGCCTCTTACTTCCTTGGCTACACCTGTATTGGTGCTGATCCTGTTCTCTGTTCCCACAAATATGCCCAAAACAAACACAGTGAAGAGTGCTGGATTGAGAACAGATCCCCTACAATACTTTACTAGTTATTTTCCTAAATCATGAGATAATCCCTCTCTCTACAATCCTCTGTGCCCTACCAGTCTACTGCATATCTGTCCATTTCCTTAGTCTTTGTCATAGCATCCAGCCTCTCCAGTTTTATTATCAGCCTCCAGTGTGGGACCAATGTGAACAGCTTGCTGAAATCCAGGTAATCTGTGACTACTAGTACTGCCTTGTTTAGCTTACATGCAACCTACGTATAAAACTGGATCAGGATTTACTGACAGCTCTTTCTTGCCATGAACCCATGTCAGTTGTTGTCCTGGAGGTTGCTGTCCTTTAGAAATGCTAAGCTAAGCAAAAATCTATTCTATATCTACCTTGAGACAATTTGCTAAATAGCATCAAACACCTTTAACTACTGTTTGCAGGGACTGACCATTATTACCTCTTCTTCAGTCTGACAGCATCTCCTTACAGCTTGTGCCCAGGGATCCTGTCCCTTTCTCCCTGCTGTTTCTCTGACTTTGGGGCTTTGCTCTGTGTGCTGCTGCCTGTCTATTCTTCATTCTGTCATGCACCCCTCCCAGCAATGGGGCCCTCCTTTTGCTTTCTTCTCTGAGGACTGAAGGCTATTTTCAGTCTTTTAAAAAGTCCCCTCCTATCTTTGTTCAGCCTTGTCAGTCATGTCCATCTCTTCATTCTGTTGTGTAATTAAGGAAACATTTGCTTTCATTCTTGCTCCTTTCTGCTAACTTTCTTTTCAGCATTAGACTTCTTTGCTTGCTTTTTGACAGCCTCCTTTTTCTATACCTCCTTCACGTCCCTATCCTCTCCTTCCCCCCTTCCTATGTACCCTCATATACATTTTAACTGTTAGCCTCACACTCCTATGTAGCCACATTTGCCTTCATCTCCTTTTGTCTCTTTCTCACACCTTTGATCATAGCACTCAGAACTTCATTCCTGAACCACTCCCGTAGTTTGTTTATTCCTGCGATTTTCTCACAGTGTCCTGACTCATCCTTAACCAATTCCCTCAGGACAGAATAATTCACTGTTTGGAAATTCCCCACAATTTTTTCCCTGTAAAACACACAGCAGCATTACCACTGTTGGTTAGCAGTACCTTAATGTGGACATCCATGACACCCTGTGCATTGGTTAGGACCGCGTCCAGAATGCTATCCTTTCTGGAATAGTTGTGCATCAGTTTGCTAAACCCTTCATTTTCCAAGACTTCAGACAGCTTCCACTCCCTCTGTACATTGGTTCTTGGAATATCCCATCATGTTAATGACAGGCTATTCACTATAAGTATTACCCAAGTATGCCCTTCTTCTTTCTACCCTGCATCTTTATTCTCTCTTCCAATCTCTCATAGTCCCCTTGTTGTGTCTAGGACCTGATACAGTGTATCAGTCCTCAACCTCTCTGACTTCTTCTGCTTTACTACCTGGGAACATAATCTAGTTTCTGACCCTGACTTCACTGTTTTATCATGAACGCCTTTATGTGGATTGCTACTTCACACCAACTGTCCATTCTCTGTCATTCCAGAATAAACTTTACCCAAGCACCTCTATGTCTGGTCTGTGTTTCTGTGATACCAGTAGCTTCCCCATCTTTCTACCCAGACTCCTTGCATAGCAGAGAACAACTACCAATGCTCAGTCTAACTCACGCTTATTTGTTCCTCAGGTATGCTCTTTGTTTATTTATTTTTTTCCTTCTGTCTATGGGCTAAAAGCCTGTCTCCTGTTGCTTTCAGACAAACTGATGCATCATATCCTGAGCATTTATCAAATGTTTCTCACGCTGTCCTTGACTGGCCAGTGATACTCTTTCACGCCATAACTTTCAACCTCTTAGAGCAAGAAGTCTGGACAAAGCCATAAGTAAAAGTAGGACAAAGGCCAAAAATTGGGACAATTTTTAAATATTGCCCTTACAAACTTAGAAAATTGATAGAATAACAGGTTTTGCATTAGCATGAATTTTCTGAAGGATATGAAGTCTTTAGCGATTTGCCATTAATTTGCCAGGAAACTGCAACTCTATGAAAAATGGACCAAAAATATGAAGCCAAACTCTAGATATTCTGTAAAAATCTGTACAGTTGAGAGGTTCATACTCTATTCTTGGATTCCCTAACATTTTCCTTTCATTTTCTTTTTTCTTTGATATTTGGTGTAACTAGCTATGCATTTTAAATAACTGCCAGAGCAAATGATAAACTTATTTTATTTATTTAACATTTGTTTACAGGGAAGGTCTGACTTGGAATTAAGCCAATTTTCAGCAGCCCAGGGAGAAATGCTGCAGACGCATGTCTTTGTAATGTGAGAGGAAACCGGAACACCCGCAGACACAGGGAGCACATGCAGACTCTGCACAGAAGGGACCTCAGCCGAATATCAAACCAGAGAACCTCTTGCTGTGAGGTGACAATGCAACTGTTGCACCACTGCACCATCCGCATTATAATATTAGAGAGCAGACAATTCCCACTTAATTTCTTTTAAAATTAGCGGTTAGCATTGTTGCCTCACAGCAAGAGATTCTCCCGTTCAATTCTCGGCTGGAGGATCTTCTGTGTGGAGTATGCATGTCCTCCCTGCAGTCGAGTGACGTTAAAAACTTGCAGGTATGTGCGTGAATGGATGTGCCTTCGTTGAAGGTTGGGCATCGGGCTGGCAACTCGGCAGCATAAAAATCCACTGCCAATCATGAGTGGACTGGATTTCTGCTGTGGTGACCCCTAACTGGGAAAAGCCGACAGCAAAACCAAACTCCGGGACATAGGATCCTCAGTAGCACAGCTAGGTTGGGGATGAAAGGAGCAACTGGCCTGAGCACTAAGTGTTAGGGGGAGCGATTGGCTGATTCCAATCTCTTTTAGTGCATACTGGATTTTAAATGCTGGTATTGCATTTGCGGTGAAACCTGAGCACTGTAGTACACTGTGTGTGGTTTAAACTGTAGCAGCTGCTTGCTACAATTGTAGTAAGCAGTTAGCAACAGTTTCAAAGTAAAACCAAAAAAAATGTTTGTTTTTGTTTTTGCTAGATAAAACCTGAGCACATTAGTGCTCCATGTGGTGTATAAACAGTAGCAACTGCAAGCCATTTGGCAGAGTTTAGAAGTAAAAACATTTGTTTTTCTTTTTTTCTTTTTCTCTCTCTCTCTCTCTCTTTTTTAATAACTATAAAATTTGAGTACTATAGCACCCCATGGAAAGGGTGTGTATCTGTTTTGTTACCTGTGTGGTGGGCCAGTGTAGAAAGCAGAGCATACCTTTTTTTTATTGTGCTCATCCATTGAACAGCTGGGGAAAGGAGGCGGGGATGTGTAGCTGGCCACTTAGTTGGTGTGGCAGTAGTTGGAGCTGACTATTTTTTTTCATTCTTCATTTGAAGAGCTGGGGTGGGTACTTGGATTATGTAATGTACTGTAGGAAGCCAATTCACTAGGTCTTTCCAATAGTCAGTCCTCAATCTAACTCGCCTTGTTTGTTCCTCAGGTATGCTCTTTCTTTCTTTTTTTTTACCTTCTGTCTATGGACTCAGACCTAGTGCCAATCACTTACCAGAGAGATTCACAAAGACAGGTCTTTCAGTAATAACCAATTTATATCCAGTTGTTTTCACATTCAATTGAAATAAACCAGAATAAGGTCAGTTTATTAATCTACAGATTTTAAAAATAAAAAATGAGAGGTTTGAATAGTATATTTTACTGCATTGATGTACACAAACTGTAAATCATGTTAAATTAATCAAATACTAATTACAACTCAGATCAAATCAAATAATGGAACACATTTTTTGTCAAAGGCTGGAATCCCATGTCACCTTGCATAGCTTGTTAAGAACATTTGTATGGCTCTTGGCAATATGCTTGATGTTTCCTTTCAATTGATAGACCTTAGTTATATAGTTATGCAAGAGCTTGCACAGTGTATCAAGCAGCATATGTAAATGACTACATACATAAGTAGAAATGATAACATGTAGGGGAAATGAGTGGATAACGACATGTAAATGAATCCGATAAACATGTTGTTATCGTAGCGGTCAGCAGTTACACAGTTAGCAGACAGCAGCTAGGAGACATATTTACAGTTGTATAAGATTGTACTGAATTGCACTATATAGCTCTAACCCAAGGTGAGTTGACTAGGTTGGACATCCTTGCAAACCTACAGCTCAGAAGTATTACTAGCAGTGCTAAATGTACCATACTTTCACTGATGATCAGGTAGTGTATCATTAGAGGGTGGACAAGGGTATCATCCAGACTGTGGTCAGCATTATGCTGTTACACCTTAATGTGTACATATGATTTCTCAAGGTTCAGAAGGAGACAGTTAGCACTATGTGTGACGTCTACAGCATCACCCGCTTCTCTGAGGTACAGGGTTCTACAGACTGCACTAATGTGGTTCTAAAGTTTCTGTTTTGCTCATTTTCACAGATAATCATCAATAGTAAAGGCTTCCATTCCCTGCAATGCACAGAGGTTCATTGGCAGTGCTTGTATGTGTGTGCCTGTGTGAATAGACCACAAATCTGTGCAAAAATCTGGATATTCTGCAAAATTCTTGACAGTTAATTGATATTGTCTATGTGGCATCCAATTTTCATGATAGTCTTATTTGGCACGTGTCAGACTTCTACGACTGCTTCCAGCTTGGTGATTTCACATAGCCTAATTTTATTGATAAAAGGTGGCACAGAGAGTAGAATACATGTTGACATATATACATACTATGCATGTATTAAATTAGCCACCCCCCCCCCAAAAAAAAAAAATGATGCTATGTTTTGCAAGAGATACTGGCTACTCCTTAAACCTTGGCTCTTGATCCTTGTGTCCAGCCCTAAAAACATTGATGAGACGAATTTTGCATCTGCTCATGCCTAAGCACATAATGCTGTAGAGGATGTGTCTGAGCATAGTTGTGATGCCTGGGTACATTTGTTGCTCCCCTGCAGTACTTGTCCAATACAGCTAGCAGAATGTTTGCGGTCTGCACTTTGCTGTATAATATGATATTACTGAGGAAGGATTGGCATTCCAACGATGTTGCTGTGTTATACCACCCACTAGCAGCAGCAAGTGAGGCTGTTGATGATGATCATCACTAAGGTAAGATATTATCAGTGAGAGTCCATTGCCTGCAACGCATGCAGTGCATAGCAACACTGGCAAGGTGGCAACATCTGGTTAATACCTTTGGGCCAAGACATGTAGATGCTAAACAGTAAACGTGATGTGTGCAGTGTTTCTCTTAAGTTTTGCAGGTCAGTGCATGGTCTGGTTTCACTGCACATGAGACATTAGGTTCTGCAGGACATTGTGAATTACAGTCATCACCACTTGCACAGCATAGCAAGGGAGACTGTAATACAAGATCAACCTAGTTAGGTGAATTAGGGTGGAATGCATAAGCACAAGGCAGCAACTGCACAAGGACCAAGTGATACAGTAACACAAGACTAGCAAAAGGAAATGGGTGTGTGATATGTGTCACTAGGAAAAGATGCTGGAGGAAGAATCTTTGGAAGGATAGATGATACCAGCGATTATGTCTTCCAATTACATGGACAGGGAGTCTCCCCATGCCTGTCTTACTGTGTTATTTTGCCACTGGAGGGGTGGCAGGCCTCAAAGACTCCCCTGACATGGATGATGTTCTACTTCATGACCTTGACCTGCTGCACCTTCTGTGGTGGGGATTGTATTCTGCTGTGGGATCTGGACTGGATAAGGTTCCATGATTGGGTGCCAGTCCTGGAGGTAGTTAATCATGTCAGCATACATCATGTTCTCCCTTGGCAAGGGGGCCTTCTGACAGCACTAAATTTGTTTGTTGAACATGGTCTCTGCAGTGATCCATGTACACAGTCACACATTGTCCATGCTCTACCTCAGCCATGCACAACGCTGTCAGTCTGGGAAGACATAATGGCCATGACAATTCTTTTTAAGCTGGTGCAGCATTGTGTGCCACCATAGTTCTCACTATACACATCACTGCATGATATCTAATTTCTGTGTCTTTACGTAACTGGGCAGCATCAAAATAAATTTCATGTAAGACTCTACCAGCAATGGGTTCTAGAATAGCGCCATCTTTTGCTAATATTGTCATGGTCATGTGGGAGATCAAGTATTTAGCTGAACATTCTTTAGCCAACAATATTTTATTTTATAAATGTTATATAGATGATTTGTTTTTTCTATGGAAAGGTAACATTTTCTCTATTTTTGGCTGACCTGAATAAGATTACTAGTTTTTTTTAATTTACATTGGGGGATTTTGGACAAGCCATTGATTTTCTTGATGTTCATTTGGAATTTGATAGCACCAGTTTCACTTTTTCTAGCAAGATTTTTAGAAAATCCACCTTTGTAAATCAATATTTGCATTAAGACAGTTTACATCCTAAGCATATGAAACAGGGATTAGTCAAGGGTCAGCTCAAATGACTGAGTTGTTTAACTAGTAATCAGGTGACTTTTTTGTTAGAATTGGATAAGCTAGTTGAGTTTTTCATCCAGAGGGGGTATGATTCTTTTTGGCTCAAGACTATAGTCAAGGAAGTAATGAAGTTATGTGACAGTACAGCAAAACATATTTTATTTGTACAAGGTGGTTCTGTTTCTAGATAGGTACCTAATAATGAAAAGTATAGGTTAGCCATTCCTATTCCAATTTTCAGTGATATGAGTATCATTAGACATACTGTTTTTGATAATTGTAAAGTGTTGATGGGAAATATAGATCTTGTTAAGATTTTAGATGATAAACCTCTCTTTACATTTAAGAAGGTGGTCAGTATTAAAACCATTTTAGAGAAGGACAAAATTGGTCAAATTTGTGATGGTTCTGGGTTGGTTGGCACTTTTGCCTGTGGGCATTGCAGACAATGCTGGTAACTTGCAAACTCAGGTTCCATAGAATTACGACACTTCATAAAAAAAAAAAAAAACATTTGGGTGAAGGGCCATTACACTTGTGATTACACTTTTGTTGTTTATATTGCCCTGTGCAATTACTGCACTTGTTTTTACATCTGCAAGATTATTAGGATACTTGGTAGGAGGATTTACAAACATGCTTTGGCCATAAAAAAACAAGGGTATGACAAATGCATTAGCACGACATGCAGTAGTGTGAGAGAATTTTAAGAAATTTTCTTTTTTTGTACTTGATAGAGTTGTTTCAGGTATGTTTTGTGGTGATTTTAAAATTACATTAGAATGTAGGGAGAGTAAATGGCAAATTTCACTAAATGCCGATCACCCTCCAGGTCTTAATGAAACCATTAATCTTAAATGTTCATTACAAATGCAGAAACTTTAGAGTACATTATTATTGTTATATTTTTATATACATCACATGTTTAGAAAGAACAAGTATATTGCTTTAAGAATGTATGATTTATTTATTTGTTTGCTTTTTTTTTGGAGTTCATTGTTATGTGATTTTTTACTTTTAGTTTTAAAAGGGTGGTCTTTGTTGGATATTTATTTTCTGAAGAAGTTCATAGTGTAATAAATTGAATGAAAGTGCCAATTCCTTTTTATATCTCCTTCTTGTGTAGCTTTGCAGTGATTTTTGGTTTTACTTTATTTTTTGGGTGTTTCAGTTAGAACCCTACCAGCATCATTATGGACTGTGTGACAGTAGACTGTCCGTGGCTCACACTCCTACACATCTGCCAATTTAATGACCCATGCTGGCTATACCACATGGGACAACTGTGATGTTTGATTGCTCCTGGTATCCCTCTATTCTTGGTATGTGGTGAGTATGCAGTGTAAACCTCTGAAGCTGGAGTTTTGGCAACAGACAGACAGACAGAGCACTTCTGAAAAGCTCAGCTGCAGGAGTTTCCTCCCACGTTGGGAATGGTATACATTAAACCAGTACAAGTATGGTGAACACACTATCTTCAGGAATATATATTGTTCCCACTGAGGAATGAGCTAGGCAACTGTTACTGAATTCTCCAACTGTGAAACAACTCCAGGTATCTGAGCATCATCAGCTGATTCTTCAGTGGTATGCACATCATGACCTTGTCTTGCCTAATCTCTTTGTACATGCTACTCATCAATACTTCTACCTATGAATGGGTAACACAAAGATCATTATAATGAACACATTAACATACGGTATAAGGGTGCCCATGTGGTATGTAAGATGGGGTTCTATATGTAGCCAGTTACTTATTATGCAACTTTACCTGCTGTGGTGGTGGCAACCCATTGGCACTACAAATGTGACAATGAAAAAAATCTACATTGCATCTACTGTATTATGGTATACCAACTGTGTATGCAAACTGTTGCTGTATCCTAGTGACCAAGTCAGTTATCCATTGAGTCATTATTGGAATAGTTTATGCTAATACCAACATCCACACCCTCTGCAGGAATAAATCCTGTTTCAGTTTCTTACCCCACTGAGACAGAAAACTGTTCCCTGTCTCCCAGTCTTGTTAACCCTTGTGCCCCACCCTCCTATAGTGGATGTCTTTTTTGCAATCTTCTGGGCCTTTGTCTTGGCAATGTGAAACATATCAATCAAGCAATGATGAACTTATCATTGTTTGTCTGTGCCCACCCACTGCATTTGTCTTCCACAAAACAGACTGCCAGTCTGCATTTTCTATACCCATCATCTGAAGGTCATGCACTTTGCAGTGTGCACCACAATATTTTCAGCATTGCTGAAAGTAGCCACCTTCAGTCTGCCTCATCCTGTGGACAAGCTGAATCCTGTCTGCACATGTTGTAAACAGGATTATGTATTCCTAAGAATATATGTACTTGTACCGACAATGTACTTTTTCTGTGTGTAACCTCCTCTCAAACAATATACTTAACAGCATTTGTGATTTGCACACTGTGCTGTTGTACCATGTAATAATTCCCCACTGTTGATAGCTTGTAAACTTGTCAGATATGGCATGTGTAATCCACCCAAACAATACACTGACAGTATGCAGGGCTTCTGCATTGTGCTGCAGTACCACATAATACTTCCTCAATTGATAGTCTGTAAACTCATCTGCTGATACAAGAAGTGTAGAACATTGCCAAACAGCATATTACAGCATGCAGGATTTCTACATTGTGCTGCAGTACTATGTAGTACTTCCCCCATGGATAATCTGTGAACTCATCTGCTGTTACAAGATGTGTAGAGCACTTCTAAACAGCATATTAGCAGTATACAGGACTTGTACATTATATTATAGTAATAGAGTATCAGATAAGACTTCTTGGTAAAGGATATCCCATGAAATAGTCTGCAGACATGTACAGCTCCCTCCCCAGTCCAAACAGCATGTGACTGCTGCTGGAATCACTCAGACATATAGTCAAACAGGCAAAGCACAGTAAAGCATTATGTTGCACATACATACATATACTCACAAGGAAAATTGCCTATTCATCTATAGTGTCTCTGGTATTTGACTATTATTTATGGAAAATATACTTTAAGAGCTAAACATGTATGTTTACAGTGGGTCTACATCACAACCTCAAAACAGCATAATGACGAACACCTTTTCTTCGACAAATATATGTCAAACTCCCAGATAACCCTCCAAGATCGAACTACAGTGGGGAAAAGGGCAAATCCACTACGACAGCCAACCGTTTTTTTTTCCTAGGAAATAAACTTGGTGATCTGGCTGTTCGGTTAACTGGGATTTGACATATATGTGTCAATGAATAGGTGTTCGGCGTTATGTGGTTTTGAGGTCGTGATATAGACCCATTTACAGCTATAAGAAGTCTCACAATGATAATCACAGTATTGCATGACTTGATGAATACCTGTGACCAAAATGGCAATGTCAAACTAAACTATGAAAATCTGAATCCTTTTTGTAGACTATACAGGAAAATAAGACCTGCTATCATCAGTGATTGAATTGTTTAATTCTGCTTTCACACAATGATGCCATAATGAGCAGCATGTCCATAACAGTTGTAGCAGGTTCTTGATTTCCAAAGGTGGGTACAGGGGGAATTTAAAATTTATTTGTGAGAACAGAAGATCACTGTCACACTTAAAGCAATCATACACTTCAAATAATTGTCAGAACAGTAAATAACCAAGTCACATTATTTAATTACTAAGATTTTACAGTTTTGAGAAATGTTTATGAGTGGATTTAAGTGCATGACCAAATTATATATTTTAGGAGTTACCTCTTTAAATGCCTACTATTACAATATGACACTGTCAGAACTATTCAGAAATATGTATCTATAATCACAAAAATTAGTACTTAATGTAATATCAAAAAAAATTCAGAGGAAAACTGCAAGTGCAGATTTCTAAAGGCTATGTTCATCTTTGCCTTTAAAGATCTGCTTTTGAGAGGTAAGACATTTGTATAACTCAATTACTCACTGACTTACAGGTATACACTAGCATGCAAGATGTGTCATGTTATAGCCTGCCTTTAACCAAAGTATTAAATATTCGTTAGAAAAAAAATAACAGGAGTAATTAGACTGGACTTCAGCTTCAGTATCTGTTGGACTGAAAATGTACAAGCTTTGCTAAGCAGTTGCTAACTAAAAAGGTTAGGTAAAACCTTTTACAACGCTTGATCATTTGCAAGCAAAATGGTATTTATCTTGTAGCTATAAACATTGCTTGAACTGTCTGTCATAAACAGGACATCAAGTTGACAGTTTCTATAAATCAGGGAGAGTAATAAAAGATAAATGTGCATTTTTATGTCCTCTGTTTTATTACACATGCACAATCTTGTTACAAAATTTTAGGAGCTTTAGCTTGACAAGGCATCCTATACCTTTCTGTGCAGATATGTTGTTTAGCAAATGATTAATATAATCATCATTCTGTAAAATAGAAAAAAAGATCATGGCAAATAGGTCCTTTGGATTAGTCTGTACGCAGAAGGAGGGCTTTATAGCCCCTGTACACAAAATGAAAACCTGGTAGTATTACATCTAAAGAGGTTAGATTTTCAGACATTTAGGACATCATTTAAACTGCCCCTATTGTTTAGTAAAAGGAAACTGTATCATTACCGAAGTCATGTAAGAAAGTATTTTTCCAAAGTTTGTAGTTTAAAGTATATATTAATGTGAAGTTTATTGCAGTTCATGCCTTACACAATTTGTTGATTTCATTCAGAGTTATACAAGTCTTATTAAATGTTCAATCTTTCAAACACTAATGTGGGACCAGAGGGTTTCAGAAATATACACTTTTAATACTATGCACTATGATTTTGTACATTCCCTTGGTTTCTATTTATACTAATCGGATACCAAATCAAAGACCATGGAGTACACCTGGCATTGATCCTTGTGTTAATTAGGAATAATAATTCACTGTTAGCCATTTCGAGATTAATGTAGGTATTGATTTGTGTTTGTTACACAGATATGTACACCAGACAATTAAATTGTTGTTTGTAAGCATGACCCAGGAGAGTACAAATAGCAGCATTAGGCCATGAGTAATACTGTTTACAGGGGGAAGTAAGTGCCCAAATCATTAGGACAGCAGTAGATTTCATTCATGCAAAGCAAGTGTGTTGCTAGAAAAGGGAATGCATGACAAACTGATAGTAACTGTGATGAACAAAACTGGACACACTATAGGTGAAATCTGAACTACAGAGTTTGTGACATATAAATTAAAAAAATCAGATGAGTGAGCAGTATAGAAATGCAACCTGTAGTGAATATCAGTGACTGAGAGGATATCTTGTTTTATTACCAAGGAATGAGGTGGAAAATATATTACATCAATATGACACATTTGAAGGTCCTTCAGAGAAGCGGAGTGCAGTAAAAATATTTACTGGTACAGATTTTGAAGATGTTTGAATGGGTGGGTTGTACTTTGATCTGAGTTTTTCCAAAGCTGATGAACAAATAAGAAAAAAATATTCCTTTTAACATTTCAGATAGTTCATCTGGGTATAGCAGCAGATGCTTGAGGAGGTGTATGTGTGAATGAGATAGGTGAGCAGATTATGTAAAAGGGAAGAGGCAGATTGAGCTATGTAATTTAAAATGAACTACCTTTTAGCAGCCGCTACATGTACAGCTTTAAAAGCTTTCAAAAGTAATGTTATGCTGTATTACAATATGAAGCTTTAAGTATTATGTCTTATGACAGGTAGAAAGTAATTTGATATAAAAAGTTATATAAAATACTTTAGTGCCCATACTGTTGTGTATGGAATGATTACATGTTATTTTCAATTGTTTACAAACTGATAAAACACTGTCCATCTATCTATCTGCCTAAATGACTGCCTTTCCTTACCACTGGCCTACATCCTTGCCTGCCTGCAATTTTTATGGTTACTAAGGTGGTTTAAACAATAGTATATTAATTTGCTTGCATGTTGCCAACAAAAGCCTGAAAGCAGCATTATATTATGTTTGCCATTGTCTCTGTCCTTATGGAGTTTGTTTTAAAGAAACATTTTTACTTTTCAGCCATCTGTATTAATACTCTCAAATAGGTTGGTGTTGTATTTTCAAGGACTGTGAATACAATCCTTGGAAAAATTAGTATCTAAATGCATTTATAGGGTCATGTACAATAACTGTGAAATTGCTGTATTTTGGCATATTCCCTCTTTTCTGAGGTACAAAAATCTCAGAATTAGTGCATGGGAGTAACAGTAGGTTTCCTTTCTAGTTCTGAGACACATTTACATTTTTGAAGTTTTAGGAATTGCATGGAAGCATCTCAAAACTTCATTAGGATGCCCTCTTAAACCTGAGGTACAGCTGGGCAGCAGATGGTCAGCTGTGTGTGTGTGTGTGGGGGGGGGGGGGAGGGGTGGGGCATGCAAACGGAAGAAGATGAAGAACAATGTATGTTAAGTTGTCTATCTCGCCTTCATTCTTGCTGGATGGGTTCGGAGCCGACCTCGGCTCCGACTCGGCCACTCTAAAAGCTCGAGAGTTGGTTCCACCGGCTCGAGGCTCCCCTTATATCCCACAATGCTAGGCGAGAGTTACCTCAGATCTCGTTTGCCGCTACAGCTTCGAGGTTGGTTTTCTACCGGTTCTTGGTAAGTGACTTTTTCTTGTGTAAATTAGTCAATCAAAACCCCTTTAATTTTAATATTTTTACTCTTTTCCCTTAGTTTAGAGAAGTTTTTATCCCCTTCTAAAAAATTCCCGTTTTTTTCACTCAAGAACTTTAGGTTCTTCCCTTGGGCCTACAGGCCTTTTTTCCCTTCCCTAGTGGAGTGTGTGTGTATTATTTTAAAATCCTAATTAGTGGTTTTTATTATAATTTAACTTGACAGGGTGTAATTAGTGTGTTTGTGTGTGTGTTTGTTACACCTGTTTAAAAATGTCTAAAGAAGCAAAGGTCTCCGGATTCAAGAAGTGTGATGCGTGCTGTCAGAAAATGTCTCTGACAGATGCTCACACTTCTTGTGTCTACTGTCTGGGGCCTTTGCACCTGCAGGACTCCTGTGCTGTGTGCCATGGCTTCAGCCCCAGGGTTCTGCAGGAGAGAAAAAATAAATTGATATTGAGAGGCTTACTCAAGCCAGAGGATTCCCTATCTGTTTCAACAGGGAAGCCCTCTAAGGCATCTAGGTCTTCGGCTCCGACAACTGAGCCGAGACCTAAGGTTTCTCAACCTCTGCCTTCATCGGCTCCGGCTGGAGCCGATAAGTCTCAGTCCACAGTTTCTGTGGCTCCCTCGGCTCCGGCCGGAGCCGAGGTAGTAGAAGTTCCCGTGTCGGCTCCGACCAGACCTTCGGAGCCGACAACAAGGAAGAGGTCCAGGTCACCATCTCTTGGCTCCGTTCATTCGGCTCCAGGATCTCCCCTGCTGTCTGAACGGAGCCAAAGATCTCACTCCTCTAGGTCATCGAGGCTGTCGGATCATGACCTTCAGAGGGTAGTGAGTTGACTTCTTAAGTCCGAGGCACTGGCCCAGATGCTTCAGAGCCCGACTCATCAGTCGATGCCTGCCCCGGTCCTTCAACATATTCCTCCTTCAACTCTCTTGAGCTCGGAGCCGGGTCGCGTCGGAACCGAGACTGTGATAGCGTTGGAGCCGATACAATTGTCTTCGGCTCCGTTTTCTTCCTTGGAAGAATCTCGGCGCCGGACTTCCCTCGTCGGCTCCGAGGGGGTGAGTGGCATCGGACCCTTGTCCGACCCCCCTCTCCCTCTCGGTGCTTCGGCGCTGGTGAGTTCGGCTCAGACATCGGCCTCGGAGCCATCACTGTCGGTGCCGAGGGGGGTTCTTAGCTTCTCGGAGCGGGGACCTCTGGCTCTGCCTGACAGGGGTGCATTCGAGGTCATGCGGAGTGTGTTAGAGCCTGGCTCTACTCCACAGTCGGCTCCGTCCGCCCCTCCCTCTACGGTGCCTCAGGTTAAGTCGACTCACTCCCTCATCCCGGACCACAGAGAGCCAGCTCCTCAGGAACCCCCTGTGGGGATTTCATCCTCTTCCGAGGCCTCTCCTGATTTGGCAGAAGAGCCCCCTCGGAAGAGGAAGTGTAAGAGGAAACACATTGACTCACCTGAGTCCATCACGTCAGACACAGATTTGGATGATTCTGAGGGTTCCCCCGTTCCCCTTCTGAAGATGTCTCATTTGCAGACATTCTGGAGATCCTGAAACAGAGGGGAAATTGGCCAGCCCTCAACCCTTCGGAGGACGAATCTGTGTATCTTGAGGCGTTGGCTCTCGTCCTTCCACCTCCTGGGTGTCCCCCTTGACCCCTCATGCAGGTGGTTGCTAAGAAGGCATGGACGGCTCCTGATTCAGTGGACCCCACTCCCAGGAGACCCTCCAAGTTCATAACAGCTCCAGCAGACAAACAATTCTTAACAAAAGGAGTTTCTGTGGATGCTATGGTGGTAGCTGCTGCCACTAAGAAGGAGCTAGCTGATCCTTCAGTACCTGTCCATCCACCTAACAAGGAATCTAGGTCCATGGACAGGTACGGAAGCGGATGTTCTCGTCAGCGACATTTACCATGCGTCGCTGAACTACCTGTGCCATTTTACTCGTCTTCAAAGGGACTTGATCAAGGAAGCGAGTGAAATGTTAAAGGACCCTACAGCTGCGGGTTTCCAAGATAAGATGAACACGCAGCTGGCTACCCTTAACTCCATAACCAACTCCTCCATGAGCCTTCTTTCTTACGCGGCTGATGGAGCGAGCAGAGCCGCAGAGACAGGTGTGGCCTTACGTAGGCATCCCTGGTTGCTGCTATGCTATTTTGGACCCCTTCAAGACGTCTTTCACTAACTCCCCGTTCGATGGATCATCCCTCTTTGGTCCTCAAGTGAAAGAAACCTTGACTAGGTGCGAAACTGATGGCAAGACCCTTTCTGCCGTCGGAGTCCGTTTTTCTACTCCTTCTAGGCCTTACCCCAAAGGCCAGAAAGGTGGAAAGATGTGGTTCCGTAAACAATCTCAAGGGACTTCGCCTGACGCACAGAGTCGTTTTCCCGCCAGAGGCAGAGGCGAATAACAATGGTAGACGTCGCCCTAGGGGCAGGGGGGGTCCGCAGAACCAGAGCAATCGGGAAGCCTTCCCTGACAAGCCCTTTCAGCATCCCTGAGGTGTTGCCCGACTGCCCATCTTCGGAGGCAGTCGGGGGAAGATTGTCACTGTACCCAGAAGCCTGGCTATCCCTGACTCAAGACAAATGGGTACAGTCCATCATTTCCGAAGGCTATTCTATCCCCTTTCTTCGCATTCCAAATCAGTCAAAAAAATCCCTTCCAGATGTTCCACCCGCTCAAAGGGATCTAGCGGTTTTGGAAATTTCAAAACTGCTTGCAAAAAGAGCAATTCAGCCAGTTCCAGCAGACCAGCAAGGATCCGGAATCTACTCAAGGTTCTTTTTAGTTCCAAAGAAAACAGGGGACTGGAGACCAATTTTGGATCTCAGTGTCTTGAACAGATCAGTCAAGAAAACAAGATTTCGGATGGTCACGCTACAATCCATCTTTCCCCTTTTGGGCAAAGGAAACTGGATGTGCTCTATAGACCTTCGGGATGCGTACTATCACATAAAGATGAACAGACGCTCCAGAAGATTCCTCCGCTTCAGGCTGGGAACCAGTCATTTTCAGTTCAGGGCCCTGCCCTTTGGTCTCACCACTGCCCCCCGGGTGTTTACCAAATGCATGGCAGTGGTAGCTTCTCACCTGAGACGACAAGGATTCCAGGTGTTTCCATATTTGGACGACTGGCTCCTCACAGCTCCCACCAAGCATCTCCTTCTGATGGCCAGAGATTACACTTTTCGCGTTTGTCAAAAGCTGGGTATTTCAATAAATTGCGAAAAGTCTGTTTTGTCGCCTTGTCGTACTATTACCTACATAGGCGCAAATCTGGATACAGTAAACATGTCTGCAAGACTAACACATCAGAGAATAACAGACATTCACAAACTGGTATCACTCCTTTTCAACAACAACAGAATCAAAGCCAGGTTAGTTCTGAAAGTGTTGGGAATTATGGCAGCGGCCATACCTCTGCTTCCATTAGCCAGATTCCACATGCGGATCCTTCAATGGATGCTCTTTACTCAATGGTCATACCAGCAACTTCCAATGTCTCACACCATTATGATCATGCAAGCATGCAAAAATCATCTCATGTGGTGGATGTCTTCCCCTCAGCTCTTGTTGGGAAGACCCTTTGTTCCACCTCCTCCGGTTGCTACTCTGACAACGGATGCTTCTCTGATCGGCTGGGGCCGCATTATCAGGGCAGGACGGTCCAGGGCACATGGCAACCAAACGAATGCCACTTGCACATAAATGTTCTGGAGATGAGAGCAGTGCTTTTAGCGTTGCAAGCCCTTCAAGACTCTCTTCCCTTGGGAACGATTGCAATCCAAACAGACAATATGTCTGTAGTGTGGTACATCAACAAACAAGGCAGAACCAGGTCATACCCCCTGTGTCGAGAAGCACTCAGACTGTGGCAATGGGCGATTTCTTCTCAGCGGTTTCTGATAGCAACGCACATCCCCGGAAAGTCCAATCAAATTGCGGACAAGTTGAGCAGAGCCATACTCATGCCTCACGAGTGGTCTCTGAAAGACTCTGTAGTGAGAGAAATCTTTCTCAAGTGGGGTCAGCCTTGCTGCGATCTTTTTGCTACTCCCCAAAACAGCAAGTGCAGAGAATATTTCACTCTATTCCCTTTACCAGGCCAACCCAGCAGAGACGCTCTAGTCCAAGTTTGGCCCCGGGGACTTCTGTATGCATTTCCTCCCTTCCCACTGATCTCTCAAGTGATACAGAAAGCTATCGCTCAGAAGGCCTCATTGATCCTCATTGCTCCTTACTGGCCTCGACAAGTGTGGTTCCCCTTTCTACATCGTTTTCTCTTGGAGCGACCGTGGAATCTGGACCTAGTTCCAGATCTTTTGATCCATCAGTCGGGTCAGTTTCATCGCTCCCTCCCCTCTCTGAACCTCACTGCTTGGTTCCTCCAGTTCCAACCTTAGCCAGGCTTCCTCAGTTATCTCACTCTGTTAGAGATATTCTGATAGCTTCCCATAAATCTTCCACTCGGAAGATTTATTTGAGTAAGTGGAAACGCTTCACATATTGGGCTCAAGGAAAGGACATAGATCCTTTCACTGCTTCCATCCAATTAGTCCTTGATTTTCTAGCTGAACTCTTCCATGCAGGTTCATCTCCCTCTACACTTAAAGTTCAATTGGCAGCTATTTCTAACTTTCATGTGGGTATTTCTGAATCTGCCTTAATGTCCCACAAGCTTTGCAAAGCCTTTTTGAAAGGAGTTTTTCTTCTCAGACCTCCTATAAGAAATCCTCCTTCTCCTTGGGACCTAAAGTTAGTTCTTGCTTCCTTGATTCTTCCCCCTTTCGAACCTGCAGTCTCCTGTTCTTTAAAATTATTATCATGGAAGACTCTTTTTCTGGTAGCTATTACATCAGCTAGAAGAGTTTCAGAGCTTCAAGCACTCAGCTGTCGTCCTCCTTATCTTTTGTTTCATAAGGACAGAGTATCCTTACGAACTAACCCATCCTTTTTGCCTAAGGTGGTCTCGACGTCAAATCTAAATCAAAGCATTGATCTACCTGTCTTTTTTCCAGAATACTCCAATAGGTCTGAACAAAAATTACACTGCCTGGATGTTCACCGTCAATTGAGGTACTACTTGGATAGAACAAAACAGTTCAGAAAATCTGATCAGCTGTTTGTCTCCTATGTGGAAAGCAGAAAGGGACTTTCAGTTTCAAAGGTATCATTATCCAGATGGCTAACATCTTTGATCTCCCTTGTATATGAAATTAGACATCAAAAGCTGCCTGATAAACCTAAGGCTCATTCCACCAGAGCTTTGGCTACTTCTTTAGCCTTCCAAGACAGACTGCCTATTGACACCATTTGTGCAGCGGCTACTTGGGCTACTCCTCACACTTTCATTTCTCATTATAAGTTGGATTTAGCTTCTAGGCATAGAGCTAACTTTGGTTCCACTGTTCTCAGGAGTCTGTTCCGTTAGGCCACCCGGGACAAGGTGCTAGGGACGCGGTCCCATCCAGCAAGAATGAAGGCGAGATAGACAACTTAACATATAGAAGTTATGTTCTTACCATAACGTTCCATGTTAGTTGTCTTCTTCTCGCCTTCTTCTTGCATCCCACCCTCCTTCCCCCTGGCCTGGACAGACCTAGAGGAGTTGTGATTGTGACCTCTCTTTCTACCACCTCTTTCTTAGACATATGCTATTATGCATATTTCCTGGTTCAGGATGTAGGTCACCCTTCCTTCTTCCTGTTGTTAGAGGTGGACTCTGTTTTACAGTTATACTGTTACTATTATAAGCTGGGGTTAGCTTACAAACGAGATCTGAGGTAACTCTCGCCTAGTATTGTGGGATATAAGGGGAGCCTCGAGCCGGTGGAACCAACTCTCGAGCTTTTAGAGTGGCCGAGTCGGAGCCGAGGTCGGCTCCGAACCCATCCAGCAAGAAGAAGGCGAGAAGAAGACAACTAACATGGAACATTATGGTAAGAACATAACTTCTATTTTGCTTTCATCCAGCGAGTTTGAATTGATTGCATTATAAAATTTCAGTTCAGGTGAAGAAATTAATTGGAACAAATAAAAATGTTATCACATTTTTGATGAACTGAACATTAATAGTTCATCATAGTTTAGATGCTGTTATGCTATGATAAGTAGTGTGTTGCTTCTATAGTAGACAGACTTGTTTTACCAGAATTTGGTTTAGTATGCATTATGCATTAAAAATGCTCCCAGAGAAAGTCCTTGCTTTTACCAGTTTCAACTATTTTCTTTGAGAAGCATGGGAAAGTTCCAAAATGGGGTCCAGAAGCTATCAAAAGTCAACTTTTGTAACCCTGGTTTACTAATAAGAGATAAATAAATGCTCACTAATTAGTAACGCTAGCTGCCAACATCTGTTAATCCACCACTCGGTTCCCTTCAGAAAAACTTTTTATTAAATATCACAAATAAAACACCATTAACATTATTATAAACTTTTAACTCAAGTGCAATTTCAATAGTTTGTTGGTTTTAAGAGAGCTTGGCACTACTGGGTATTCACCTGCTGTTTTTTCTAAACATGTTTTAACTTTAATGAGCTGTTAATTTGTTGTAATTCTGGATGTGACATTTTACTATATACATGGTTAGTTTGAAAAGGAAAAAAAAAAACAGATTCTGATGAAGTCCAACTTTTTATGAATGAAAGCGCTAAATCTATGGTGTTTTATTTGTGAGAGTCAATAAAACATTTTTCTGAAGTGAACCAAATGGTCGATTAACGGATGTTGGCAGTTAGCGTTACTAATTAGTGATTATTTTAGTTGGCCAATAACACTATACACCCTATTTGGATTTAGATAAATGAATAAGCGTATACATCATAGTTTACTGCATTTACTGTGAAGGGAGTAAAAAGAAGATAAAAAATAATAAACCATATAGTTGCTTTCTTAGCAAATTAATTAAAGTATGTATAGTTAGCAAATAATTTGTTTAATGTAAAAAGAAGTAAAATAAAAACAATGCATTAAATAGCAATTGACGGAATGAGTAAGCATTTCAGGTGTCATTTGGGCAAAGACAGATATAATGAAGTGAAGTAATATATTGGAATCTGCATTAAAGAGTAATATATTCACATGGGGAAAGTGTAGTGTAACAGCCATTCTTATTGAATTACTTGGTTATGTCATAAAATAATGATAATGATCAGAGACAAATTGCACAGGCCACTAAGGATAATCACAAGGCTTTCTTTAGTTATGTTAGGGACCTGGGTGGAAATTCCCAGATATGCTCATAATTAGTCCAAAATGACAAAAAATACACGAACCCACAGACATTGCCAACATCCTAGCTGACAGGTTCAGCGCAAACTCCCCCCCTCCCCACCAAAAGGGCAAATATCTATCCCAGCAGAGTGCTGCCCCCCTGACATCTCAGATGCTCAGGTAAGAGCCGCCCTCTCCAAAGCAAAAAACACAGCATCAATGGGACTAGACTGTGTCCCGGGCTGCGTCCTACATGAACTCCAAGAAGAGCTAAACCCAAACATAAAACTACTGTTCAATCTCAGCCTTACTACAGGATATGTACCCAAAGAGTGGCGTACAGCAACAGTGGTCCCTCTCCACAAAGGTGGTGCCTCAGCGGATCCTGGAAACTATCGCCCCATAATCCTGACTAGCTTGGTCTGCAAAGCTATGGAAAGGATCATCATGGACCTCATAAATAAAGATATTGGGGACCTACAGACACTGGATCCTACCCAGTTTGGCTTTGTTAAGGGCAGATCCTGCCTCTTAAACCTTGCTGATTTCTTTGAAACAGTCACCAAGGCCATTGACGAGGAGAAGGTGGTCCACACAGCCTACCTGGACCTCGCAAAAGCCTTCGATACAATACCCCACTCGGGCATTATAGATAAGCTCACCAGCTTAAATATAAACCCCTATGTCACTAGATGGGTTGCAAACTGGCTCAAGGACAGAACCCACATGGTTAGAATTGCTGGAGCCATGTCTGACTCCAAACCAGTTACAAGTGGCATCCCACAAGGCTCAGTCCTGGGACCTCTCTTGTTCGGTATATATTTCTCAGAGGTACAGGCCAACACGGAAGGACTGTGGCTGACCAAGTTCGCAGATGACTGCAAACTGGGCATCATAATCGACTCTCCAGCCGACACAAGCATCCTCCAAAAGGGCCTCATAGAAACAGACAACTGGTGCCAGAGCCATGGCCTCAAGCTAAATGCCAAAACGTGTATAGTCATCGCCTTTGGCAAAAACAAAGTGCCCATAAATTACCACATAGGTGGTAATCCATTAAGTATAGAAGAAGTAATTAGGGACCTGGGGACCCAAGTTGATAGCAATCTCTCATTTGACAACCACGTGGCCAAAATGGTTAGAAAAACATTTTATATAGCCCACCTAATCATGAAGGGATTCACATCTAGATCAGGGGAGGTCATCGTGCCTCTTTACTCATCCCTCATCAGGCCTATAATTGAGTACAATGCCCCTTTTGGGAAGTACCTTACCAGACACCTGCAGCAACTGGAAGGACCCCAAAAGTACCTCACCAAGAGGATCCATGGGATCAAACAGATGCCATATGCTGCCCGGTTAAAGAAACTCCAGCTCTACTCAGTGGCTTACCGTCTGTTCAGAGGCGATCTGTGCCTGATGTATAAAGCCATGTCCAACCCGGAATTAATGGACATGCTGCACCTCAAAAAATCCAAATCCCATCGAGCTACGCGCTCGAGAGACTTGCACCTCAACACTGAAATAAATAGGACATGCTGGAGGGATAGATTCATAACCCAGAGGCTCCCTTCACTCTGGAATAAAATCCCAGTCCAGGTTAGGCAGAGTCCCTCATTGACTCTCTTCAAGAGGAATCTTGATGAGTGGATGGGAGATCGTAGGTTTACCCCAGGTATCACTTCTGTGTCACTGTTAGACAGAGGCACAGTATACTAACCTCGAAAAAGGGCATAGCAAAATTAATTTAAAATGGGTGGCGAAAGCCAAACACACTCTGGCTAGGCTTATAAATGCCCTAGGGTAGATAGCCTAGTATGAACCTATGAACCTAAGATGTTATAAATCAGCAGTGGTGGAGGCCAGAATACTTTAAGGTGGGTTCTCAGGGTTCAGTAGTTGTAGAACATTTATTTCCATCCTCATTTAGTTTTTCACTAGGGAATATGAATATGAATTACTGTTTTATTTTAAAGATATGCCACAGTTACTTGAAATGTATTGCTAGTATAGACAGTTGTCATGGAACACTTTGACAAAACTGGTAAGTGAAGGGTAAAGTTATGATAATATTACTGTATCAATACTCTTCTTACTAGTACAAACAAAATCTGTTCAAGGTCAGTTCTTCAGATAAAACATATACTTTGTATATAAATTCATTCATAAGACTTGCTTTCTGAGGTTGTTCCTCTTATATCTGAAATGTTATAAATAATACTAAGCACTTTATGTTTGGGATTTATAGACTAGACCTGCACAGGTGGATGACAGCCATTTCCGAGAAGGTTGTTAGGGGAAAAGCTGCACAACTAATCAGATGTATAAGGCACTGAGCAATGCCAGAAGTACAATCAAAGGACTGCACAAAGGGAAGTGTAGTGCTAATGGAAAAAGCAGTGCTGGCTGTTCTATCACTGGTCCCACACTACAGTAGGGAGTTACTGATGTGACAAACATCACAACAAAGGCAGCCTAGCATGGCTGAGTCAGCACATACTCATATGCACAGTGTAGCACCACATAGCTGCATCTTGCACTTATTTTGCAGAAGAACAGCAGCAAAGAGACCACCCGATATATCAGTATGGATGTGCACCAAAAGTGGCAACCCTATTCATCATATGCATGGAAAAGAAGTAAGATAGATAACTAGTAGGAAAAGGGAGAACAGCCAGCAGAGGGGAACATACAAATGTAATCCTAAGGCATGAATGGTGGAGGAGGGAGGAAGGATTTTTTTTCAAGGAATTAGTTCCTTTTGTAATTTGTAGAAAATAAGGGTAGGTAGTGAAGGTAGTGAGGGATGGCTATGGATGGGATAGAGGTAGAAGTGAAAGTGGCAGGAACAGACTGACAAACAGATAACTCAGACTTTGACTAGGAAGAACAATAAACACTCAAAACATTGGGAGGATAGTGGGTAAAGTCATTCATACAGAAGGTAAAGTAATGATAGACAGGTTCAGACAATGAATAAGGAATGTGAAATGATGCATAAAGGAGGAGAAACATGATGATGGATGTAGGGAAGGGTACTGGTGCAGTTGAATGCCAGGCTGGCTCGCAGGGCAACAGATGCAGTCATCAGTTGCTTGGGTGGCTGATGTTTTGGACCAATTGCTCCCCTGATGATCTGATGGATGGAGCTTACTGTTTGCATGACTTGGCAAGCCATGACTGATGGTTTTCCAAATTGCCAAGGCCGGCATCCATTTGCTGCCACATGTCAGCAACCACCAGCCTCTGCAACTAATGCTGGGAGAACAGGAGACACCCTCTCTAGCACTTTCTGAAGATGAATCTTTTCTCCTTCATAAGAAGCAGTCACAGAAGAAACTGGTGACCCCTTTACATCACCTCTAACAAGAACCCATCATCCATTTTTGAGTGGCAGACCTGTTGCCCATTTGTGATCTAGTAGCAGAGTCATCAGCTGGCAAAGAGCAAAGTGATTGCTTCCTCACCTTCTCCTCCTCTTTAACAACTGGGCATGCAGAAGGAAGGCACAGTAGGAAAAAGTGATTACACGTATGTGTTATAAACAGAATTGTAGTTGTACAGTTGCTTTCACCTTCTTTTACATGTTAAGCTTTTGTTTCTCCAGCAATGGAAAAAAAAAATTTGCACTCTTAATATGCATGCAAAAAGTTAAGTCTGAAGAGGACAGCGGAAGATAAAAAAATTATCGAGGTACATTTCACTGCCTCTCTATCTCTCTCACTCCCCAAAACTATGCGTCATACTTTCAGAGCAGTTAAAAGTGGTGCTACCTCAAAACACTGGATCAGTGTCAGCACTGCTGACCAGATCAGGTGATGCCAGTGGCATCATTCACCATCCCATCAAGCACATGTCAGGCATCTAGTTTCTGCAATAGGCCATTGTACTGACCCAGGAGGTGATCCTCAAAAGTTCTGTGCAGAATGATCAGGAAAATCCTGTTCTCCTTGTCACACCACACTGGGGTTCTCCATTCCACATTGCCTAAAGTAGCCATGGCAACTTACTCATGTTGGCTTGAAGAACAAAATGGCAGCCCCATGTTCATGGATGTACAATTCTGGATCACATGCTGTGTGACATTGTGCTGCACTGTGTCACTACTGTATGTCCAAAGTGCTGCATTGTGCTGTTACAGGTATACATATGCCTTATTATTGAGTGTAACGGTCACATACTTTGTTGTCACAGTAACATGCATGGCTACTACATGTTACTGTTGAACAAAGACCCTTGAAAAATAGCATCAAGCTAAAAATCTGAAGATGTAATTAGCATAAAATCTGAATACTAAATAGCATATAACTCTTACTAATTCCAGTAGGAATGTGGGATCAATGAGCTATGACTGATTCAGAAAGAGTGGTGCTCAGTTGGATCATTGTCATATTCACTGTGCTGACTGCACTTGTGAGCATGATGCAAAGAGTCAGCTCCATTTTCTACAACAGCACACATTACTGAAATTGGTCTGATCCACAGCTTTTTGGTAAAGATTCTGTAGATTTGGAACTTCACAGAGTTAAGGAAGAAATCCAAGATCAAAATGCTCACAGTCTCTCACTGAACAATACTTTCTAAACACTAACCTACAGCTCTGCTGAGGCCTTCCCAAATTCCATCATTTTGACACTTAGGTCTTCTCAGGCCACAAACTGCATTATTTAGCAAGCTAACACCTGCTCAGGAAACTACAACAATACACGGCATTTCACATATACACTCTAGCAGAAACCAGAGTAATAAAACACCTTCCATATGTAAATTCTGGCTCTTAACTTTAACCTTAAAACAGTGGGCATGAAACCTTCATCCAGACCCACCGGAGCCGACTTGTAAACATCAAAGAGATTCATAAGATCTTTTCAGCTTCAAAAGACACTTTTGAAATGCTTGGCTTGGTTTTCCTTACAGCAGATGGCAATGTTGCAACAATCTTGAAGTTCACATTTTACAGTGTTTTCTTTCACTTAAAAACACAAGCCTGTATTTTACATTTATTTATACAAGTGATAGAATTATGTATCAAATTCTATTTGACTAGGCTGTCAGCCTTCGCCCATCTTCCTCTAATCTTCACAATAGTTTTATCTAGAATGTGGGTGCACCTTCTTACAAGACAACTCTGTGGGAAATTGTGCAGAAACCTTTGGTGTGGAACAGATGTCTGCCAAATATGTGAATCATAGGAACACATTAGATGGTAAATGGATACATTATAAATAATGCTTTGGGCATTACAGATAACCTGGCCATTGAGGATATGGACATATTGCTGTATCACAGTCCCTCTGGACCATGTTTTGCCTTGGCAGCATGTTTGTGCAACTTATGGTGCCAAACACCTCAGGGAAATGGGTTATGTTATAAAATGCCAGCATAGTGCTAGTTTTTTTTTCATTTTCAGTTTTAGGAAACCAGATATTGGCCATCTAAGAAACTTTTTTATGATTTGTAAGGCTGAAGCCTGTGATATCCATAAAGTGTTCTCTGTTGATTTCTGGATCCTGTGTCTTTGATGGACAGAGGCAGTAAGTAAATCACCCCTTATAAATCAAATATAAATGAAACTGTGGGTCACATTTGGATAGTACAACTAGGCTTTTAAAAGCCCTAGTGGTTGTTAGCCTAGTGTACACCTATGAACCTATAATAAAGCTACACAAACCTTAGTATCCATGGGAATAGGCATGCCATGCATCCCTCTTGATTCTGCTTAACTGTGACACAGTTCATTTAGATCCCTTATAGTCTCCCTGTCAATATGGACATGGTCCACAATCTGTTAGTTTGTGTGTATATGTGTGTATGACTGTACTTTCTCCATTGGTATGAATGGACAACATTGGGAGCACTGTCTCAGATGGCAGCAGATTTTCTGGTAATTAGTGTAGATGATTAAGGATATGAGCATACCTTTCAACCTGCCAACATTCAAAAGAGGAACAAAGACTGTTGAAAAATAGGGACATCAAGCTAAAAAAAAATCTGGACATATAATTAGCATAGAATTTGAATACCAAATAGCACATAACTCTTCCTACTTCCATCAGAAATGTGGGATATTACTGAGAAACACCTTTAAAAATACAGAGTATCAAACATAATGGACAAATATAAGCACATTATCAAAGAATCAGTGCAAAAGCTATTGATTTTAATTAAGTGTATTGCAAAATTGTACCATACAAGGTCATTTATTTTTGCTTACAAAAAAAAAGATGTACGATGTGTGTTCTCTTTCTTTAAATTGCTACTAGTAAGTTGGACATGTACTGTGGTTTTCTGCATACTAGACAGCTTCAAAAATCACACGTGATAAGGCTTGAATACTATTGCGCCATTAAAACCATCACTTAAGAATAGAAGGAATATGATTAGCAAGTTTACTTGAATGTTGCTTCATTCATATAATGTTTTCACATCCGTAGCTATTAGTTTTCTCATATACAATCCTATAGTAAAGAGAAGCACTGCCCCTTTAATTACAGTGAAGGAAATTATACCTCTCTGCTAACTGGCCGCCTTTTGGTTTGCAACAAGGGTGTGTCAGAGAATTAAATGAGGAATGGCTGTGATGCTTTATAAATACAAAAGCTGAACAGTCCTTTTTATACGATCTGAGGAAGGCTTATTTGCCGAAAGCGCTTATCGGAAGACTGAGGACTGCTTATTTTATGTTATATTCTTTTTATTAAAGTTTTGATTTTACTATTAAGTTTTACTGCCGTGGTGGACATCAGGAGTTTTTAGTAGTAAGTTGGACATGTACTGTGGTTTTCTGCATACTAGACAGCTTCAAAAATCACACGTGATAAGTGGGATTCAGAAAACCTTGTGAAGAGCACCATTGATTAGTTTTCCATCTAACTAAGTGAATTATTTTAGTGTTAAATGCAGTTAAGTTTTATCTCTTCCCTCACAGCATTAACTGTAGAGTCCTTCAAGGCTCTTTTTCAGCTCCATTTCCTTCTAGCATTTTCATAAGCTCCTAACACAATGATCTCAGACTTTGAAACTTTATCCTTTATGTACATGATTTTTTTTTAGCTATGGCTCTGCTCTAAAAACAAAATAATCATTTGTAACTTCAAAAAAATCTCTCCGCAAACCCCACCATTGGCTACAAGTAAAACAGCTGACCATGAATTTCTAAAATACTAAAACTGTATTTTTTGTCATATCCAAAATGCTCACAAAGCTGTCTTTCTTCAGCATCTATCCCTTACAGTAACAAAGACATTGAATGGTTTCACTCTGTCAAGTTCCTAGACATAATACTTGACCAAGTCTTAGTATATCCCTGAATAGCAACAACATAAATTCTGAAAGTGACATTGCCCTATTTAGTCTCCACAAAATCTTCCTTACTTCCAAAGACAGAACAGCAATTGGCAACAATATCTTAAAGTCCCAGCTGGATGTGGTATCTCACTATTCATGTCTCAAAAAAAGAAAAAAAAGCATACATGACATCAAAGCATATTCTAATGGAATTTATCAGTTCTGCATACTCTGACCACAAATAGAATATCATTGTATTACCCTCCAAAATGTATTTAGTTATTTATTTGTATTTGTTTACCGGGAGGTCTACTGGGCCAGATTCAGCCCATTTTCAGTAGAGGCCTGGGGAGAAAAGCTCCAAAAACAAACAAAAGTGATAAAGCTACAGAATCAAAATAAAATCAAACAGCCATGAAATAGATTTCTAACTTACAGATAGGTGGCTCAATAAAATAGATAGTATGCATTTTATACAAGTATTAGGTTACAGTGAGTCATAATAAAATGATTTTAAATGGACAATACACACATGAGTGCAGTGGATGACATAGAATATTATTGTATGTGTGAACTGTAGTATTGCAGTAGAGAGGAAATGATGGAGAGTAGCAGTTAATTACGCTGAGAGTAAGGTATAGGCTTAGAGCATTAGCTATATAGGCAGCAGGATTAAATAGAAGATATAGTAGCTAAAGGCTGATATATAGATAGATGTTGAGTGGCTGGGTGGCACATATTAGGACTTAGTAAGTTGGAAGCTATGAATATATATATGAGGAGTCAGAGCCATAAGTAAGATAAGGAAGAAGGAGAGGGTGAGCTGGAGAAGTAGGAAGGCTAAGAATATTGTTTTGTTTTTATAGTCAGTGCTGGTACATGTGCATAGCCAATGGGAGATTAGGTGTTGTTTTAACAATGTCTTAAAGTGTTCAGGGTTGCTAGTAGTCCTAATTGATGGAGGGAGAGCATTCCATAGCTTCGCAATGGCAAATGGGTAGTGCATTTGACTGGCAGAAAGGTTAGGTTTTGCTACGTTAAGGAGATCTGATTGACCGATCGCAGAAGTCTATTTAGGTGATACGTGGTGAACAGAGAGGAGTGGGGAGGACAGCTAGAAGGCTTGTAGATTAGCTTATGAGCTGTGGTCAGTTGCAGTTATGGTAGATGTTGGGGAATTTCTAGCCAGTTTAGAAGCTGGAGTGATACACAGTGGTGGGAGGAGTGTTTGGCGCTGGTTCCAGATTTTGCGATTTTGTAGTATGATGAGTCCAGTTTGGATTTAAGAGAGGATTGCATGTTAGTAAGGGGAGATGAACCATAGAGCAAGGCTGAAAGTAGAAAGGAAAAGCAAAGGAAGATGCATAGGGTGGGAAGTGTTTATGCCTGTAAAGGATGGCTGATTTCTGATGGGCTTTTTTGATATTTGTGTTAATATGCTGGTCAAAAGTTAGGTTTTTGTCTATAAAGACACCTTGAAATTTGGCATAAGGCACTACTTTTGATGCAAGTGTTGTTGAGTGAGTTAATAGCAAATTCATTTTTGGTTAGGGGTGTAGTTTTTTTGGGGGGGGGGTTGAATAACATGAGTTTGGTTTTATTAGCATTTAGGGTTAAATGGTTATTATGCATCCAGGTTTCTTTGGGAGGTGAAGGCATTTTGGGTGAGTGTAAGTAGTTCTGAAGTGGTTTTGGCCATGTAGATGATGGTAGAGTCATCTGCATATTGGATGAAAGTAGCTTGGTCTGTTCTTTTATGGAAATCACTGATGAAAATGCCAAAAAGCAGTGGACTTTTTTGGACTCCTGTATGGATGTTAAGGAAAGGAGAGAAGTATTGGTGCCATCTGGTTGCTTGTTGTCTATCTGTAAAGTAGTTAAAAAACTAGTTTAAGGGAGGGGGAGATATGCTTAAACTGGAGAGTTTGGGGAGAGGATGTTGTGGTGTAATACGTAGTTAAGTAGTTAGCTATGGATACATTTTTCCAGAATTTTGGAGATGGGCGAGAGGATGGCAATTGGTCAGATGTTAGATATATCACTATTGTTTCCATCTTTGTGGAGAAGGAGGATAAATGCCTTTTTCCAGATGGTAGTAATGAAGGACTATTGAATGGATCTGTTTAGAAGTATACGGATGGGATAGGCTATAGCATCTGCTGATATTTGGAGAAATTCTGGTAGTAAGTTATCATATACCAACTTGCTTTGTGTAAAGGTGAACACAGAGCTCTATCTCCTCAGCCTAACTCACAAGATACTTTAGAATGCCAAGCTCTCAATCCTCAGCCACAAACTGGTAATGTGGAATATACCATACAAATGTTGACCCACTAATTAGCAAGTCTTCACTGTTCTTCAGTGTATTAATTAACACTGTTAATCTGGCCACAATGCTTTCTCAATTTTCCACTTCCAAGTGGCATCCAGAAATGCTCCACTTATGAACCAGTTTCAAAGAAAATTCACCAAGTGTTCTGAAAAGGGAGTCATGCCATTGCTTCAATGTAACTACTGTCACTGAAGCGCAGTTCTGACAGCCCTGAAAACCTTCTCGCTGTTACACTTCTTCACTACTTGTCCATAAGTCTGAGTATACCACTACCTAAATTTGCTCTAAAAACTATCTTCTCCTCTCAGTTCTTCTTTGCTTATTAAGGGCTGCAAGATCCGTCACTCTTTCACTCCAAGAAAGTGTTACAGCATAACTGGAAATATACTTCAAGCATGCAAATACTGCCTTCTTGTACCTTACACAAAATCTTATTGCTAACATTAGTGTATGCACATAAATAAATATTAATCAGAAAAGTGCAATGTAATTTGATTTCAACCAGTTGCTTCTCTTCCGTTTGCAACGTATGCTTGAAAACTTTTCTTTTGCTTACTATATACTTACTTGTTTTGTTTTACCTTCATGTTATCCCCTAGGCTGTAGCTGACATTGATCTTTTGTGGATCAGCTCACTGCAACAGCTAATGCAAATAAATAAATAAATAAAATAAACATCCTTCTTTGCCGAACATTTCTACATTATATTCACGATTCTCTGTCTAGGTTCACTTTTTTCATTTTAAGTGCCATCTCCAAGGATGAAAATGATGAAATGATGCAGACTATATCCTACTCTTATTATGTTGGAAACATGCATCCGTCACTCATTTCTGAGCATAGCAACATCTAATAAAACAAATTAAAATAGCAAGAATGACGCATATTTCCACAGTAAATTCCAGGAACTAGATATATAAAGAGGCTGCATGTACTGAGTCATGGTTATAATCAGAACCTGTAAAGATTTGCAAGGTGTGGCAACAAAGGATTGCTATCTAATTTTTTTCATTGATTTGCAGTGTAATACTTTTGTGGTTCAGTGGGCTAATATAACCAGCTAAGATGCTCTGCATCAGTCAACAGTATTCAGTGAAATAGAAATAGATGATAAATGGTATCTCTTCCATAAAATACATCACATGAGCTGCAAACTGCTGTACTGATAGCCGGTATATTGGCCCTAATCTTACATTTACGGCAATTAGTGAGTGAATGAGAGTAGCAGGATTTCACCTTGAATATGCGGGTTTCCAAACCTGTAATTTAAGAGTAAGAGAAGACTGGAATGAAAGATGTGATTTTTGAATATTGTTATATCCCTACCAGTACGTTGTCCATTTGCCTCTAACTGCAGGATGCAGTGCACTTGGTATATACTTGCAACACTGTACATTTCAAAGGTGCAATAGATACTGTTCAGTAATTAACATATTCAAAGGTGCAATGCCACACAGCCTGTAAAGTGATGTACCCTGCAGACCGATATCACTTGGGGAACTTTACTGGCTGTGTGAAATGCACTCAGAACAACAGCCTCTGCATTTTGTTTAGCAACAGAACTATGAGTGCTGCATCAATTTTCAGGGCATATCTAGAGAACAGTGAGTATCAGCCACTATGACATGCATTGCACCAATGTTTGGATCACTGGGCAATAGAATACAGTAGTAGAGAGGTATACAGTATGCCAATCCTGCAGTCCATTATGTCTTGTAGTGGGTAACGGGAGGTCTGTTCATATGCAAACTGTATGGAAAGAAGGGAGAAGACACTCCTTCTGCTTGGTGACACAGATGTAGACACATCTATGAGTTCAAATGCATGTGCACCTACACACACACACACACACACACACACACACACACACACACACACACACACACACAGTCATCCTTTGCATGTGCACCATGCTCATATTCATGTGTTTAGGTTTATGTATCTCAGTGTTGTGACATATAGGCTACAGATTATACTTTACAAAGCTGCATTTCCTCAGGATGCTTGGTACACAGGGGTGAGCAATGCACAATGATAAGCAGTGAAGCTGTGCTGAGCTGCATACTCATTCCTATGTGCCACTACCCATTTGCTTCTAATTACTGGCTTGCATGCAGTGGCTTATGTTCCTGCCCCACTGAGCTGTCTCATGGGGTGTTCTGCTCACCTATTGTAGCAGGAGAATGCACAGAGCAGATGTAGTCCATCAGATGAGGCAGGGGGTTTCAGCACTACTGCTGTATGTCATGGCATTTTTTTGCAGATTGCATTTGTACAACTATATCTGTAGATGTGAATCATACCTCTCAACCTGGAAACATCAAAAATCTGGACAAGGTCCATGAAGAATAGGTACAAATCGGTATGCTGATTAACATAAAATTTGCATACATAATTATATAACCCCACCCACTCCAGTGGAATTGTGAGCTACCAACTTTCAAATGCAAACTGAAGAACAGAACCAAAATATAGCACCAGAGTCCCCATGCAGCCATTCCAATGTCCCATTACTGGGCGTTTTCACCCCATTTACCATAAACAGTAATGTGTGCATACTGCTTTACTTCTACAATGATTGGATTTTATTTTTACATATTATAGCACAATGCACAAACACTAATAGATATCTGCTAAACAAAGCAATATTGTCTCACAATGAAAACAGACTTGGCATTCAAATTTCTCTGCCCTTGAAACTCACATTCATTGAAACAGCATTGAAACCCATAACACATCCAAAGAAAAATGCATCTGGTCAGTGATGGATAAAGATTACATTTGGGCTGTTTTCAAATCATAGGCCCCTTGCACACAAAACAAGAAACATACATGCGTTCTTTGATCCACCTTCCTGACTTTATTAAATTATATTCCTTGTATAATACAGCACACTTGTTAGACTTAAGTTAGAGTGAATTTTAAATTTATTGTTTAAACATTTTTCCAGTAGGCAGTGAAACAAAATGCATGAACCAATAATGACAAAACTGCCCTATTCAGAACATTTCCATCATAAAAGTCTACTTCCACACACACAATTGCATTTTATATTTATTGTTTGAACATTTTTCCATTAGGCAACAAAACAAAATGCATGAACCAATAATGACAAAACTGCCCTATTCAGTACATTTCCATGATAAAAGTCTACTTACACACACACACACACACACACATATATATATATATATATATATATATATATGTATATATATACATATATATATATATATATATATATATATATGTATATATATACATATATATATATATATATATGTATATATATACATATATATATATATATATATATATATATATATATATATATATACACATATATATATATATATATATATATATATATATATATATATATATGGGTGACCATTGGATGATCGAAACGCCAAAATGTCAACATTCATATGGCTAAGACCATATGATCGACATTCGGAATTTTGAACATCCAAAACAAAAAAATAAAAACACTACAAATTACAAACACATTGCTAGCAGGGGGGCAAGCCCCCCCCATGCACCCCCCATGGGGGGCTCTACCCCCCACATCCCCCGTAACTTCAATATACCAACTCCAAGATCGCACTACAGTGCAGGAATGGAAATCTTTCCATTCTGCAATGTACTGTGATGCTGGTTCCGCACTGTTGACATTGCAAATGTCAATCATATGGTCTTGGCCTTATGAATGTTGTCATTTTGCAGTGTTGACAATGTGAAGGGGATATATATATATTATATATATATATATATATATATATATATATATATATATATATATATATATATTATATATATATATTGGGGGGGGGGGGCAAAAGGCCAAAAACAAGGGACACATTTTAAATATTACTTGTATAAATTTGGAAAGTTGCTTCAATAAAATGTTGTGTTACCACCATGCATTTCACTGCCAAGTTTTGAACCCAGGACCCTGTGTACTACAGTCAAAGCAACACACCACTAAGCCAACTCAGCAGTTTCCTGAATGACAGCAAGACTGAAACTTAAATGGCTATCATTTAGTGAATTCAGTTCTCACTTCTCATCATAACTCTCAATCTCTTAGCACAAAAAAACTGGACAAAGCCAATAATGGGGGAATACAGAATTCAGTTCTCACTTCTCACCACAGCTCTCAACGTCTTAGCACAAAAAACCTGGAAAAGCCAATAATGGGGGAATATAGCCTCAAAATGGGGACACATTTCAAATACTGATCTTATAAACTTAAAAAAATTGCTAGAATAAAAGATTTTGTGTTACCATTTATTTTCTGAAGAATATGAAGTCTGAAATTCAAATGCCTGTCAGTATTTAGGGAAGTCAATCCTTCAGTAATTTTTTTCATGAGGAACAGAACAAAAATATGAGGCACAAATTCACAAGTAGTGGTGCTAGGGACTTTTAGGCTCTTTTTGCCTGTAACCAAGGTATAAGGTTTGAGCCTGAATACCTCTAGCAACCAGGTGTAAATTTTAAAACAAAGCTGGAAAAAATGGAAATGAAGGGGTGCCACTCGGAAATCATGGCACCCCATCATTTGGACCCCAAAACTCTGTAAAAAATGAGTAATTTGGTACGGTTGGGATGTATAATGTGAATACACACAGATATGTCAACCAACTTTAGTTTTCAGTATTTGCACTCCTGAATGTATCTATGTGTGTCTGGACTTCTGACTACACCAGCTATCATTTTGACAACTATATATCTCCAAATGTACCCGGAGCTATGCATGACTGGGCTGTGCTTTGCACTTAATGTGCTCTCACTACAGGATGGACACCTCTTGCAACTCTTCGGATGTCCTTAGTGGACAGCGTTATGACCCCCATGGCTAAGTATTTGACACTCTGTTACATCTCAGTATCAAATAATGGCCTTGGGATTTATGTTAGCAATTAGTAATTCTGACCCGCTCATTTACATATGTTCCTCTCACCCTAGACACACTCAATGCACAGAAACATATCTTGTATGCAGCTCTAGTTTTCCTCTGCTAAAATATCACATGCTGGCTTTTCCTTTCATTTTGCACTGTCTCTACAGACCACTTATTGTATATATTTTACCTGTCTAGGTAGTGAAGGGAAGAAAGAAAAAAAAGGAGAAAAACTGGAAATGTTTAACACTGCCAGCAACAGAAATCTTAAGCTTCCAGTGGAATCAGTTTTGGTAGTAAAACTAGCAATCTGTTTCAGTGCAAAAATAAAATTAAAATAGACAGCTCTATGTAACTTATCCCTCAAGGCACAGAACTAATTAATGTCTAAAAATGTTCCAGATAATAAAAGTAGTTGTCCTTAGACCCCTGTCAGATTTGTTCACCGATAGATCACAGAAGAAATTCTCATTGAATCATTTCCATTTCAGACATTAAAACACGTTTCTGTTTAGCATTCTCCTGGACAAGAACAATGTCAAACCAAATTCACTTTGTTGTTTTTTCCCTCCAAGGAAAATTCCATATGGCTGTAAGTACAGCAGCTCTGTAACATGTTACATAAAGTGCAAGGAAGTTTGCACACTACATGAATAGTTTCATCTAATGCAAATTTCAAATGTAAACTAGTTCTGTAAACTCTGTAGTCCTATAACATGTTATAAGATAGTTCTACAGGCTCTGTCATACCATAAAATGTTATAAGATAGTTCTATAAGCTCTGTCATACTATAATATGTTATAAGTTAGTTATATAAGTTCTGTCATACAATATATTATACTAATGCCTGCTTCATTAATGTAATGCATCTCATATATGAACAAAAAGTCAAGACAAATTCTCTCTCTGCGAAGATGAATGAACTGGCAGCTTACTACAACCTTGACAAGAGTAAAAACATTTTCATTTTATTTCTTTATTTATTTTTGCATCTGTTTTATTCAGTAGCTTCACTAAAGAGTGTCTATAAATATTGTCTGGGCAGACATTGTTTAAAAGCTGTATAAACCATCACAGGAATGAAGAAAATCTAGACTTTTTGAATGAGGTAATTGCATGAGTAATTCATCATTCCCAGAAATGCATTAACTTTGGATGTGATTATATTAAGTAAAGGGGCTCACAGGAGTGATTCAGGCTTTATTCCAATATAAGCATAGGGTATGAACACTGCATCAGATTCTTTGTTTTTAACTCACAGTATTTGAATGTCTAATGCTCATGACTATGGTATGGAAACATTCACTGGCAGCATAGTTTGAGTGGAATAGGCACTTTTTTTATGACCATCTCCAGCAACAAAAATGCCATCCTTTCAGCTGAGGTCATTACAGGCAAAAATCCCTTTTTCCTGGGTGTAGGGACTGTGATGGTGATTATATATATATATATATATATATATATATATATATATATATATATATATATATATATTTTTTTTTTTTTTTTTGGGGGGGAGTTGTCCCCAAGTGAATGCAGGATTCATATACAATAATCTCTTTTTTATTTTTAACTCGGGTAGAATTTGATATCCTGGTGTTCATGGCAGTGATATGGAAGCATTTAATGTCAGCATACTTTGAATGTGAGGGGCAATATTTTGTGACTATCACCAGCTGTGAAAATGTACTGTTTGCTTGTAAAGCTCCCTGTATTTGTGCTACAGAGACTTTGAGTTGCTTAAATTAAGTAAAATGTTAAGGAAGTGAAACACATTACACAGGTTAAAGATAGTTTTCAGTGTTGTCTGTAAATCCATTTTTTCCAGCTCAGGTAGAATTTAAAATCCTGGCTTTCACAGTCATGACATGGAATCTAATGCAGCACAAGAATATCACTGCAAATTATTTATACTGCATACTATATTGCATGTGGAGTGAGATTATTTATTTCATTTATTTGATTGAGAGGTTAATTAAAATGAGAACATGTTAGATATATTTATATAGATTGTTACCATGCTAATGATTTTAACAACAGAAGTATTATTTAGGGTATAATTAAATAATTAACATATTCTATTTTTTTAGAATGCATGTAATTTGGAGTTAAATGACAGTGAGATAACTTAATGATATGACAGAGCACAGACTTCTTCTTTTTTTTTAGTTATGTGATGCCCATGCCCTGGCCCAGCAATCAAGGAGCCACAGTCCTCACCACCAACACCAGAGAGGGCGTCTCATGTATGAAGGAAAGATAATAAATAGACACAGTAAAGTGCAATTTCCCTTAAGAGCACACAGAGATCACAGTCAGATTGGGGCTGGTAGCTCCTTTGCTCTCCAGGTCCCCAATAAGACTCCCCACTAGCAGCTTGCAGCTTGTTGTGTCTGACAGGAATGAGAACAATTACCTGCTGCCCCACAGCATACTCTCTAGCTCAAGCATTCCTGTCATACCATACCTTTTTCTGTTGTTGGGCTTCTGCCAGGTTCTCCTGGGCCAAGCCCATGAGTTCCCTGAGCCTTGTCCTGAGGTTTAGGACATATGCCACAACAGACTTCTTGTGAGGCTCACACTCACCCTCCCACTCATCTAGAATTAAATCTAGAGTTCCCCTCACCCTATGCCCATACAGCAACTCAAGGAGTGAAAAACCTGTGGATTCCTGAAGAACCTCTCTGTAAACAAACAACAGATGGGGCAAATATATGTCCCACTCCCTCTTAAACTTATCTGCAAATGCCCGTAACATGGACTTGATTGTAGAGTTTAACCTCTCAACAAGACCATTAGTCTGGGGATGGTAGGAGGTGGTCTTCACATGCTTCACCCCACAGGACTTCCACAGACAAGCCAGCAGGTCTGACATGAAATTGGCACCTCTGTCAGTCATTATTTCTTGTGGGAAACCTACCCTGCTGAAAATCTCTAACAAAGCATTTGCCACCTTTTCTGCCTCAATGGAGGACAAAGCCACCACCATAAGGTATCATGTAGCATAATCCACTACCACTAGGATATATTTTTCCCTGTGGAACTTGGGGTACTCAGAGAACCCACAATATCCATAACTACCCTCTAAAATGGCTCCTCAATCACAGGCAAAGGCATCAAAGGAGCTCTCACCTTGTCTCCTGCCTTGCCTACCTTTTTGCACTGCTCACAGGTCCTGCAGTACCCTGTTACATCTCTGGAAATTCCAGGCCAGTAGAAGTTCTGCATAATATGCCTCTTTATACATTTTATGCCCATATGACCTGCGAAGGGAATATCATTGGCTATGGCTAGAAGCGCCAGACGGTAGGCTATAGGCACTATCAACTGCTGTACTCTCCCACATTCTAGCCCTCCCTCAGAGGTCTACTCTCTGTATAGTAACCCTATGTCCCAGTATACAGATTCCCCCTTTTCTTGAGAATCAGGTGCCTCCCTAGCTACCTGTCTCAGTCCTTGCAATGTAGGGCCTGAAAGCTGAGCCTGTCTCAACTCTCTCCTTGTAACCCTTCCCAGCTCCCCTTCCACAGGAAGTCTGGCATCCTCTGACAGTGGTGCCTCACTGTCAGCCTGGGTACTACTACTCACCTCTACTTTTTTAGTCACTTTGTCCAAGGGACCATCAGTACCCACAAGCAGCTGTGGCTCACATTCAGTCTCACTGCTACAGAGTAGCTCGCTCCCTGAAGTAAGCACCTCACCAGTCCTGGATGCAAGTATGCAGTCTGTCTGGGTCTCCCCCAGGCTACCAGACCCACATGCTTGTCTCCTAGCCTGACTGCATGTAACTGCATAAGCACATGGTACTGCCTCATCCAAATCCTTCTCTATCAGGACATCTGCAGGATGGTAGTTTAGTACCCCTGTTGTCTCAAGACAACCTACTATTGGCATTTTGTCTTTCCCTCTTACTGGCTCCCTCACCATTTGTTCCCCACCTTGCCTCCATGGACACCTGTATGCCACATGGCCCCACTGGTTGCATTCAAAACATTTAACCCTAGCTCCTGGATGTGTACCTGGACTAGTGCCTTCCCCTGCTACTGTCAGATTCTGTTTGGGCAGTCTATGCTGCCCACCATGGGTTCCTTTAGACCCATGAGCAGTACCGGGGGTCTCCTTCCTGTGTGGGGCTGCCCTGCTTGCCAGGTATAGGTCTCCCTTCTTCCCCAACTCATCTGAAGTAGCACATTGTCTACCAGCTAACCAGATTCTCATGTCCTCAGGCAAAGTGCTAAGGGCTTGTTCCCCCACCAAAAGTTCTGCCAGCCTTTCAAAAGTGGTGACCTGACATCCACTCACCCACCTATGGAAACAAGTGCTCAGTTCAGCAACATATTCACACAGACTTTCATCTGCCTCGCGTCTATGGTCACAAAACGTTTTCCTATATGTTTCAGTTGTTAGCTTAAAAAACTCTAATAGACAATTTTTTACAGCAGTATAATGTAAACATGCAACATCAGACATTTTAGACAGTACAATTAAAGCTTTACCATGGAGTAAGGGGGTCAGGAACTGTACACAGAGCTTTTGGTCAACACTATACTGTTTGCATACCCTCTCAAACATATGAATGAAACTATCAAAATTATCGCCCTCTTTAAACTGCGGAAGCAATTTACTGACCTGTTGTGCTTCTGGGGTCCAGTTACTCCCTTCACCATTACCTCCATGACTCTGGCGAAGAGTCAGCATTTCTCTATCATGCTTCCTGTGCCTCTCCTTTTCCTCAGCTTATATCTCCAAACGCCTTGCCTCCAACTCGTCTCTTTAGCTCCAGGATGGATTTTTAAGTCCTCTGCAGAAAGGTTGAGCTGTCCATTCTCCGAGGCTATTATATCTCCACTGCCAGTCTGATTGTCCTCCTGGTTGCTGTTTTCTGATGCAGATGTAACCAAGGCTGCAATCAGGGCTGCCTTATTCAGGTTTCCATGCACCAGTCCCCTAGCCTGGCACATCTCCACCAGCTGGATCTTTGTCAGCTTTCCATACTACTGACATGCTGCCTGCTCACTCTGACTAACTAAACTAACAAAAGAAATAAAACAATTCTGACCTGAACTCTGAGTGTTCACTGCATGACTGGTTTAGAGTACAAAACACCTTCAAAGCTCACTGTACACAAGCTACAGGAATTCACTCTACCCACACTAATACAAGCCAATTAATATTTGCCAGCCAATTAATGTATGGTGTGGATATCCCACCACTGTCAAACAATTAATATGTGAAGCCGGTTCCCTTGCCCAGAAATCAAGGAGCCTCAATCTCACCACTAACACCAGTGAGGGGCATCTCATATAGGAGGAAAGGATAACAAATACACACAGTAAAGTGCAATATCCCTTAAGAGCACACAGTGAGCACAGTCAGTCCAGGGCTGGTTGCTCGCTTGTTCACCAGGTCCCCAATAAGACTCCCCACTGGCACAGCTATAGGGTCCTGATCTCGGCCTAGATGGGCAAGCTAAAACCTCCAGCACCCTCTCTGTCCAATCAGTGCTTTGTGTCCCTGCCCAAGTAGCTGACACACACACACTTTGAGATAAGAGTTTATAGAACCACACAGACACTCCTAGGAAAGGCTGGCACAGGTTCTCCAGCTGTGCCCCTATTTCCCAGACTATAAGGTAGTACCGCCTGCCATCACCCAGCTAATATTTATCAGCTACTGAAAGGCCCTTAAAAGGGTGTCCAATTATTACTGTGCAATATTATTATCCAATTGGTAGTATAACTAAACTGTCAAGGCTTATTAGAGTGACTTGGTACAGTAATCACTATAAATATGCAATGTACTATAGACCTTAAATTATCTCTACACAAAACAGCCACAGTTGAAAGGTTTAAAAATATTTAATAATAAATACTAAAAACACAAGACAATACTTCTTACTACACAGTGCTAGTCAAGAGTTCAGAGATCACAGAGAAATACTTAAAATAATTCTGACATCACAGAAAAACACTTAGTCTAATCTTTCTAGTTCCTAGCTATTTCTAAAAGAAAACACAAGTCTAAGATAACTTACATAAGAAATCAGGCAGAGTGCTGAATGGTTGGATGGTCAAGACAAAAATGCTTATTCCTCTCTGGTTCTCTCTGTTTAAATTGAAATTGCAGTTATGATTCACATTACATCATTCTTCACACTTTCCTGGGGTTCCCGGGCTACACATTACATCATTCTTCACACTTCCCTGGTTCCCAGGCTAACAGAAACTGCATTTACATTCTTAACATGTCATTTTGTTATCTTGCAGCTGGTCAGGAAACAGATCAATAAAAATGCATTTGCATATTTAAAGCTAACAATTTAACTCTTGGTTAAAACAATAGGAATAATTCCTTCATCTAGACCCTTTGGCACGACTGTCTACATCAAAGGGTCACCACATGCTTTACTTTGGTCAGTAGAGTGCACTGTTGTCATATTTATTTCCAGTTCCACATGTAACAGTATTTCTTTACATTTAAGACAACAAGCCTGTAGTTTACATTCATATTTACAAATGACAGAATTATCACAAAATTCTATCTAGGTAGGCTAGCAGCCTTCATCTATCTTTACCCACTCTTCACAATGAAGTTAGCAACAAATATGCTTATTTTAGTGAACCTGAGTTGAACTGCCCATGGCAGTTTGCTGTGGACATATCTAACTAAATGTAAACGCTCTTACGGTCTTTAGTCATGATGGTATTCAGAGGTGCATTATGTCTCTCTGCAGCAACCGGGAGGAATAAATGAGACACAGCGTGGCCTTTTTTGTTAGACTGTGAGAAAAGCAAATCCAATGAACCAACTTCATGGAATTAACCATAACAGGTACTTTGCTGAGTTTATGGCAATTATATGGAAGCATTCAATGTCAGCATACTAATCTCAACAAAAGGGCAGTAGTGTTATGGTCTGATTGCTTTGAAAAAAAGGAAAGCTAAGTTATCAGAATATTTAATGAGAAAAGTTAGATGAATCTATTAACCAGTTAATGCATCTATCAGTAAGAAACTAAATTAATTTTTAGATAATGTGAGTAAAGAGGAACAGAGATCTGTTCCCCAATTATATGAATGCTATCATTGAAGGTAAATGGACATGCAAACTTGGACTTGTCCAAGCTATATAACTTAATTATAAATAATAATAATTTTGATGCAAAATTCTGAAACTTTTTGGATATTAGTGGATTAAATAACTCAGTAGATGGTAAGAATAAAACTTGTTACTTAAATCAGTTAGTTGAACTTCTTCAAGTTTATATTGGAATGTTTTTATGTTGAAATATATAAATGGAATGTTTGTTACTCCATATTGATTTATTTATTGCTTATTTTATTTATTTATTGACTGGGATAGTCCGACTGAGCTGTTGCCATTCTTCAGAGGATACTCGGGGAGAAAAGCTCCACAATTATACACAAAAAAATAATAAAAAATAAAAATAGTATAATAACTAGAATAATAAATCCATAGATTGCAGTATAAAAATGTACAATCTTTTGAGTCGCAGGTTATGGAAAAGCATTGGTTAGTTCAATATAGGATTGAATAGGCAATTAAAAGCTGATAAAATCTCTAGGTTTAGTAAAATGACGTCTTTGGTTTGTTGGAGATATAGTAAAGATGTAAAAGCTGATTGGACACATATGTTTATGGACTGTGAAAAATTCAATGTATATTGGGATGAGATAAATATGTTTTTAAGGGGTTGTTGTCTGATAATTGTTCTTTAACTAGATCAATAATACAAATGAATGTTCAACTTCCTTTATCTGTAAAAGCCAAACAACAAAAAACACTTTGGAGTCTTCTGGCAGTAGCTAGAGAAGTTATTACAAAAAATTGTTAATCAAACTCAGTTCCTACGTTCAAAGATTTTTTTTTTAAATTTACAACAATTCTATGTAAAAGTGATTAGAATAAGATCTATAAATCATTCTAAGACTGTTGGTTGTTGGGATAGCCTTGAAATGTTGCTGAAATACCAAGACACAATGTGTTAACAGTATAAGATTAGTTTGATGATTCAGTGTATTTCCTACATTGTATAAAACAGTATGTGATATTGAATGTCTTCATTTCTGTGTATATAATGTATATATGTTTAATCAATACAAATTTTCTTAAAAAAAGCACAAAAGGATAGTGACTGTGAAATGCAGAGTTTCAGAGCTGCGCACCAGTAATTTAAATATTATCTGAGATTGCCACTTGGATTATTACATTGGTGAAACACATCTACAGACAGAATATTTACCAGACTACAATGTGGTGTTCTACCATTTTTGTCACTTGTGGCACGGAACTGTTATTGTAACAGCTTCAGTACCCATATGGTCTGGACTGTGTGGCAGGAACTGTAGAAAGCTCATTTGAGCTAGTCATTAACATTTTAAGTCTTTGCTTTGGCAGTGGGCTTTCAGGTATTGCCATATGCTCTGACACTCTACCTTATTTATAGGAGCTTTTAGGAATGTAATCAGCCTCTTGTACTGACAGGTTCTTAACTTCTGTACTCATATTAGAAATTAATTAACAGCTTAGCTAGCATTTTAACTGCAGTATGCAAAATGTGCAAACTGTAGGCTGAGTTTCCTTTTAGGTGAACTTTCTAACATTTTCTAAATTAGCAGTCCTTTAACAGACTGATGCTTAAACTGCCTTGTAAGAAAATTTTGAAAAAAGAAGTTGCATGATGTCAACTGGTTAACCTTTACATGTTCACCCTTGGAGTTAATTTCAATCTGCAAAAAAAGCTGAACAAATGTTAAATACTGTGTGGTAATATTTGATCTTTTGTATAAGTATGCCTTGAGCTTTTGCACCAGAAGCTAGTGCGGAAGCTGCTTCTGACCTCTTTACCTCTATCTAAACCTACATGCACTTAATTTAGAAAATCAGCTAAAATCCTCCATAGCTGAAAATAAAGATGTTGAAATGGATAGAATACGCATTTGTGTCCATTTCATATTTAAAATATCATATTTATTTCAAGAAGAAATATGCTGTAATGAATATTCACTATTAATTTAATGTGAGAAAGAGAAATTGCAGAAAAAATAAAACATGGCACACTGTTAATACAATCTTCAAGCTACTGTTTACTTTGGATGGAAGCAGTCATAGACCCTGTTACAGCATGGATGCAGTTAATGACATGCACCAGAGTATAGGGTCCCACTGCTGCAATAAAGCCATTGGGTTAATCTATCAACAGGCATACTGCTATGGAAACCAGAAAATTCTCAACAATGTAGGTAGGGCAGTCATCTGATTTTCTCGTTAGTTTTCTAGCAGGATGATTATGTATCAGGACTTCACCAACACTTTTTTTCATGATAGAACAATCCAGCACGTACTTTTGACCAGCATGCATACAGATTGTTAGGTAATCCAAAACAAGAGCAAGTAATTGTAATTTATCTGGTAACTTGTCTATTTATCAGTGAGATGTTGCCAGTGTCATTGTTTTTTATATTATTTTCATTCACAGATTTATATATATATATATATATATATATATATATATATATATGTATATATATATATATATATATATATATATATATATATATATATATATATATATATATATAGTGTATATATATATGTGTTCTCTTCAAACATCTAAAACCCATAACATCAAATTTCATGACATTGAGACCAGAACATCTGAAACCCATAACACTGGATTTCATAACATCTAACAGTAAAACTCACATGAAAATAACATCCCCTCCACATATAATGACATATAATGACACCAAACTACTAAACACACTTTTTATTAGGTTTCTACAGGGGGGCTTGATGCAGTGAGGTTAGGAAATTAGCTTTTTTCCACTGCAGTGCGATCTTGGAGTTGGTATATTTAATTTACGGGAGTGTGGGGGGGGCACAGGGGGCTTTTCCCCCTGCAGAAACGTAGTAAAAAGTGTGTTTGGCAGTTTAATGTCATTATATGTGGAGGGGGTGTTATTTTTTTGTTATTTGTAGTGTTAGATGTTATGAAATTCAATGTTATGGGTTTTAGATGTTGTGGGTTTTAGATGTTCTGGTCTCAGTGTTCTGAAATTAGATGTTATGGGTTTTAGATGTTTCAAAGTAAACCTATATATATATATATATATATATATATATATATATATATATATATATGTGTGTGTGTATATCCCAAGTCCATCATCATTTTTCAGAAGATTTCAAAATTGTTCAGATCAGCTAAAACAAATGTTTTCTTTTTTATATATCACTTCATATGGGAGGGGTTAGGCATTGAAATATCTTTGAATATGTCCATAAGACTGAGACAGTAAAAATGCTGTTGTTCTAAAATAATTTGTTATCAAGGCTAACCACTCAATGGTGTAAGCATTGGCTCCAGGTGATTTGTTGACTAGTGTTAATGTGGTAACTCACTGCCCCACCATGTAATAATGGGAAAAAGAGGTTTGATGAGTACAAGAATTCTCTGCAGAGAAACTCATATAGTGCCTGTTTTACAGGTCTAAATTTACTCATCTTTTTGTTTGGTGAATGTTGGGTAAACCTAATCTTTTATCCCCGCCAAAAAAAAGGTAAAAGTCCAACATTGATCCAGTCACTAGAAAAAGCCATGTGTATGTCCGAGAGCAAAATGAAAGTCAAAGTACAAGATGAGTTACAACTCTTGCAACTGAAACAGTGCATAGGAATACTAGTAAAAATCTAAATGCTGAATGGGACCCCCTTCTGACATGGCCTGTCTTGTGGAAAATTATATTGCCCTGTGAAGCCTAGTCACCCAGTGGTGTAAACATTGGTTCATAGTTTCATAGGTTCATATGTAGGTACTAGGCTATCGGCCCAAGGGCCTACGTAAGCCTAGCCAACAAGGTTCCCTGGCTTACGCCACCCAAGAAAGTTATTTTCCTGTGCCACTGTCGAGCAGCGACACAGAAGTGATCCCCGGGGTGTATTTCCTATTTCCCATCCACTCATCAAGATTTTTCTTTAAGAGTGCTACTGAAGAACTTTGCTTGACATAGATGGGTAGCCTGTTCCAGAGTACAGGAAGTCTCTGAGACAGGAATCTATCCCTCCAGCATGTCCTGTTTATGGTGGTGACAAGGTTTAGGTCCCTAGAGCATGTAGCTCAGAGGGATTGGGATTTCTTTAGGTGTAGCATGTCCAACAGCTCTGGGTTTAACATAGCTTTATATGTTAGGCAGAGATCACCTCGGAGTAGGCGATATGCTACGGATTAAAGCTGGAGTTTTTTGAGATGGTCAGTGTAGGGCATTTGTTTGAGGCCAGTAATCCTCTTTGTGAGACACTTCTGTGGCCTTTCCTGCTGCTGCAGATGTCTTGTGAGGTACATTCCAAAAGGGGCGTTGTACTCTATAATGGGTCTAATGAGTGTTGAGTAGAGGGGAACAATGACCTCTTTTTTCCTGGATGAGAACCCTTTTATGATGAGGTGTGCCACATAGAAGGACTTCCTGAATACTGTGGCGATGTGACTATCAAAGGAGAGACTACTCTCCACCTGGGTCCCAAGGTCTCTTATCACACATTTGGTGTTAAGTAGATTGCTGCCTATGTGGTAGTTCATGGGTACAGAGTTTTTACCAAAGAGGATGAGACTGCACTTTTTGGCATTGAGATTGAGGCCATGGCTCTGACACCAGGCATCTGTCTCAGCGAGGCCCTTCTGTAGGATGCCCACATCATTTGGGGACTTGACTATGGCTCCTAGTTTGCAGTCATCTGTGAACTTCATTAACCAGAGTCCTTTTGTGTTAGCCTGTACTTCAGAGAAGTAGATACCAAACAGGAAAGGTCCCACGACTGAACCCTGTGGTACTCCACTTGTCACTAGTTTGAGGTCAGATTTGGAGTCTGCAACTTTTACAGTGTGGGTTCTGTCAGTGAGCCAGTTGGCAACCCATCTTGTGACGTATGTATTTACACCTAGTTTAGTGAGTTTAGCTATAATTCCAGAATCGGGGATGGTGTTGAAAGCCTTGGCGAGGTCAGGATAGGCTGTGTGAACCACTTTACCCTCATCTACGGCTTTGGTGACTGCCTCAAAGAAGTTGATCGGGATCAGGAGGCATGATCTGCCTTTCACAAACCCGAACTGGGTGGGATCCAGAGTTTGGAGGTTACCAATGTCTTTGTTTATGAGTTCCATGATGGCCTTGCAGACTAGGCTCGTCAGGCAAATAGGGTGATAGTTCCCGGGATCAGTGGTGGCTCCCCCTTTGTGGAGTGGGATAACTGTTGCTGTGTGCCATTCATTGGGCACAAAGCTGGTTGCGAGGCTATTATTGAACATGGTGCTTAGGTGGGGAGCCAGTTCGTTCTGAATTTCATGTAAAACGCAGCCTGGGCTGTTGTCCAGTCCCATGGATGCTGTGTTTTGGCTTTAGAGAGTGCAGCTTTTACCTGCGTAGTTGTGATTTGCATTTGGAGACACTGATGATTTAAAATACATATTTCAGATTGGCATTTTGGTATATTTAAATCTGAAATTAATGAAGTCTGATATTACACAATATCTCCAACAAAAGTAATCCAACTTTTTTTGCAAAACCAAACATGTCTTTTTATTATACTTTTTCTTCTTTTTTGACTTTCTTTTATTTATTTATTTATTTATTTATTTAATGCTTTGTGACCATGGAGTTGTAATATTAAAATATGGGGGTAAGTGAGGTGCAGGGAGGGCTGCATCCTGCCAAAACTTAGAGTCAAAATGAGGCTGTATGACCTTGAAGTTATAATATTAAATTGTGTAACTATGGGCCTGCATTTTCCCAAATTGATGTGTGGTTGTCAGTTTTGTTGATACTGAATTTGAAGACCTTTGACTTCAGCATTTTTCAGAGTTTTGGTAAGGAAGGTATTTTCAAAAACTGCAATTTCTTGTAGCATTGCTGACATCCAGCATAGATAGATAAATAAAGAAGGTGGCATGGGGGAGCAAAGCCCATGGCCATCTTTACTCATGTGTGTTAAGCCTATCCCTGCTCTTGTCCTTAACCTGAACTCTATAAATTATCATATGTGAAACCCTTTATTTATTTACTTACATATTTACTTCACTTGGATTACCGGGTAAGTGGACTGGTCGAGATACCTTTTTCATTCATGACCCAGACACCATGGTACAAGACACAACCTGAAAATTATGCACAGAGTAAAGAAAGTACAGAGTTGTTTCCCTAACCGAACTAATATTCATACCAATTATGCTTATGATACTAGTACGTTTTGTATTATCTTTAGGTTTACATCTCAAAGAGGGAGGTTTGTTTATCTTACAGAAGCAGGCATTTTTGTTTTTATATACTGTCAACATTCAGAAATTATAAAATAATGTAGTGTGTGTTAATGTTTCTACATGTCAATACTTTTCATATATATATATATATATATATATATATATATATATATATATATATATATATATATATATATATACACACACACACACACACACACACACACACACATATACATGTTATAATATATATATATATATATATATATATATATATATATATATATATATATATATATATCTACACACACACACACACACACACACGTGTGTGTGTGTATATATATATATATATATATATATATATATATATATACATATATATATATATATATATATATATATATATATCTATATGTGCAGACACATACACGCACACACACTCACACGCACATACATTTTTATATATATATATATATATATATATATATATATATATATATATACACACACACACACACACACACACACACACACACACACACACACACACACACACACACACATATATATGTATATATATGTATGCATGTGTATGCATGCATGTATATATACTCTTTCACTTAAGTGAATGCACATTTGCATGTGAATATACTATCTGACAACATGCAACCTTTTTAAATGGTAAGCTGTTTGATGCTAAGCTTCTAGTGTAATGCTGCTAAGTGAGCGAACCTGACAAACATTTCTGATAGCAGTATGAAAATGCATCAGTGATGACCTTGCTGTGAGGAGGTCGGATTGAGCACTCCACTTTCAGAATTCACCAGTGCTCAACACTTGATTTTTTTTTGAAACCCTTGATCATTATTTGACATTTTTCAATTACTTTATTATAAAAAGCATGGCATTCATCTGATCCAAGTGATATCCTTCAATGAAATAAATGATGATTCTTTCTTTGACACTAACTACTTTGCTGCTACAGTTAAGAATACTTTGATCAGTAAGGACACAAGGAAAAGGGTTAGAGGCTCTCTCCAAATTGGCAGAATTTCTTTAAAATACACAGTTTGTTGTCATTCCAGGTTTGTTAGAACAAGAACTGATCCATTTTATTTCTTTAAATTTGTGTCCCCATTTTAGTAACTGTTATAGTTATGTCCTATGTTAAATATAAATAAATAGGCATAATAATGATTATGCATGGCTTCTACATAATGTATGCAGTCTGTAATTTATATACTATATTCTAGAGAAATAAAATAGATGAAGTAAGTCAAAAAGTGAATCAGTTTTTTATTTTGTTGTAGATACTAAATGTATGTGAATGAATTCCCACTGCAGATTCATAGTATTCATGTACATCTGGGGCAGTGCATTAGCAATGTTGTTTATACTGGTTCCCTAGAAGTTTTCCTTACAATATGTGGTTCATCAATGATATATTTACTAGTACTATAGCCTTTCCCCCTTAATGCCGTTTCCAAAATTTTCTTGAAGGTCGAGTATTGCACATTTTGCTCCTATTGCGCTTATTGATATCTAAACTTTTAGCTCCTGTTCTTGTCATCTTACCACTTACAAACTGCAAGTATATACTGCTAAGTAAAGTAAGAAACTATCCAACTCATCTTCCATTTCTCTTCTAAACTGTAAACCAGTCAGCATTAAAGGAAAGGAGAAACAATTATGCTAAACTGATGGTATCAAGCAATGTTAACAACATCAATTACAATCATTATAGAACTTTCAAATGCAGAGACATGCACTAGTGCCAACTTGCACACACTCACGCATACATACATGTACATGCACGTTCACACAAAACTCACTTACACACACAGACATATGCATAAGCATATTTTGGTGTATACATCTGTCTCCCTCTCATCAGTAACAGGTTAGTTATTTTCTTCTTACATAACAGAAAAATAGGCTGGTAAAGACCAGTGTTGAGCAGGGTGTCTGCCTTAGAGAGTGGTCAGGTAATATAGAGATGAGGTAACTGCAGGCATCTTTAAGAGCTGCTGAAGCAGTCATTAACACATCATACTCTAAATCTATTTCTGTCATACATGACTTGGATGACATTCTGAAATTAAAGAAAAACATTAACAGATAGCATTCAGTATGTACCATCTTGCTGTGCTAGTGTTTGATAGGGAAGATCCCACCCCAAGATTCCTCACTTGTCTTCCTGTCTGTGTTTGCTTATTCAGCATGTGAGGCCTTTTTTCTGTTCAGTCAGTCTTTTTCTAGTGATAAAAGTCAGCTAATCAAGTGGCATGAATAAACAAATGTGGCTAAAACACACATGCCACCATCCCTGTCCCCCCGCCACTTTTAAGTGGCATATTGTCAGTAGCCCTTGATTAAACAACATTACAAGTAAGGGTGACCTTCTTTTGATAGGAAGATTGACTCAGACTCTTGTATCTCACCAATTAAAGCATAAAAAAGAACAAAACTCTGTATTTGCAAGTACACTATAGACACCACCTAAAGGTTTATGTAGTAGTATGCTGTATTTTCCCTTTCTCCCTCTTTCAACAGAATTACGTAGGGATTACTTGCACTCGTCTATTCTGTTATGAAAGGCCTGACATGACCATCCTCGCAGATGTTGTACCTTGGAGTTCAAAATCCCAAATCTGCACTGACTGGGTACCTATCTATGAATGGCTTCAGACTTACAACCCCTCATGAGTGACCACTGCTTAAATATGAACCAAATACAAAAACAGTGTTACAAGCTATTTTAAAAAAAAAACAAGAACCAAAACATAGTAGCGTTACCAAAGGCTGCCAGATGAAAAACACTGTAGGCCAAAAAATTGGTTATTGACTGTTGAATAAGACAGGAAAAACAATAAATACAAATAGTTAAGTGATTTTGTCTCTTGCTGTAACTTCTGAGACTTCTTCAGAACCAGGAAATACATAAAACACTCAGCCAAATTCAGTAAAGCCTACAAAGTCCATTTACACCATAGCATGTCATTTTGGATTCAGTAAGCGGCATGCACTACCGCTCAAATAAGGTAAACACTGGGCCATGCTAAGTACAGCATAAGCAGCTGAACTGTATGCTAATCAACCAATCAGACATGGATGAGCTATTCAACAAGCTATAAAGCAACTGTGTAGACTCAGTGCTTGTTCTCCTTGGCAATTCCTAAGCCTATTGAAATATAGCCAAGAAAAGGAATCTACACAGAAACAATGTTAGGGGCTGCTGCTGCTTTAATTAATTTCTATGTGCAACAGCTGTAGTCTATGCTGCTGCTGCTAATAGACCATGGCCAAAAAGGAGAAGAGTTTTCAGACCCCGTTTAACTTATCATAGCCTACATGATGTGGAAATCGTAGAGTGCTACATGGTGGACAGAGGCACAGTATATGAATTCTGCAACCTCTGTCTTCCTCAACTCAGAGTCAGCGCAAACTGAGTAGTATCCATCCCAGTGGAGACAAAGGTATGTGTAGCCTTTAGAATCATAGCTACAGGTACTTTTCACAGACCAACAGGGGACATGCTGGGGGTGTCACAGGCATCAGCATTTAAGATTCTCCATCAAATCCTGAATGCTATGGTCCAACATGCCAATGACCACATATATTTTGCCTGTACTCCTGAAGATTGGGCCAGAAAAGTGCAGGAGTTCTACCATGTAGCACACTGCCCTAAAGTACTGGGTGCCATAGATTGCATACATATAGAAATTAAGGCACCACCCAGGGAACAGGGTAGGCTCTACATAAACAGAAAGGGTTCCACTCTGTTAACTGCCAGGTTGTGTGTAATGCCAAGGGAATCATCTTGAATATGTGTGCTGGCAGCCCTGACAGTTACCATGACTCACATATCTGGCACACCACCCAAATGTACGGGGGAATATCCCACAGGGTCATTTACTGGAGGATGGAGGTTATGCACTGGAACTATGGCTGATGACACCCATCTGAAAAGCACACACACCCGCTGAAGAATGCCATAATGAGACACATGCTCAAACCAGAAATATCATAGAGCATGTGTTTGGGCTGCTGAAGTCATGGTTCTAGTGCCTAGATACATCTGGGGGAGCCCTGCAGTACAATCCATGGACATGTACTGAAATAATCACAGTATGTGCCATGGTACACAACATCATCCTGATAAAACAGCTTCAGCAGGATCAGCAAGGGGGAAGGAGCACACATCCCACCACCACCACCATTGCCAAGGTCATTACAGCCATATGCAGATGATGAGTCAGATGGGGAACCACCAGCTGCTGTGGGTGTAGGCAGTTGTAGGCATGCTCGGTATGCCCGTGCATTGACTAAGAGACAATGCATAGCACACTCACTCACCACTCAAGGGCCTAAAACCTTCCTCCTATGCTTGTGCATATACTTACATTGATGCCAGGCAACTCTCACAACCTTTACCTCCCCACAAATTGGCTTTGTACTACTTGCATCAGGCAGAGTCATCCCTGAGCGAAAACTGTGGCAACTGCTGCATTTACAAGATAAGTCTTGAACCTGGACTGTATTGTGTAATGATATGAATAAGTGGCATATCCTTGTATTTCATTACTTTGTATTGTAATCAAGTAAAAGGTGGCAGATTTGTACAGAAATGATCTTAACATGTGACAGCAGATGACTTATATATGTCCATTATTAAGTAGGAGGCCTCAGGTATCAAAGAGTCACACAGTCATACCTCCCAAAAGTACTGATGATCACTGGATGCCATCAGTTTAGCGCCATATGTTTATACTGGAAAATCATTAAAGAGAGACGTCAGAAAGTAATGAAACACATTGCAGTTTCAGACTTCACAACCCTCACAAGATCATTCACAATAAAGTTGGGAAGTTTTGATGCCATCAACTATCTAACTTTCTAAGGCCAATATAAATCAAAGATACAATTACCAGTTCAACACCACAAATGCAGATATACTACATAGCCAGCTATGCACCCTGAGCATCAGATACAAAGCTTATGTATCCCTGAATCCAAAAGATAGAAAACAGGGATATGGCATGTTATCATCACTTGCACAGGGTGTTGTGTGTGGAGGGGGTGTGGCTGGAAGCCTAGGCTGGCACAAAAGGTTGGTGAGTGTGTGTGAGTAAAAAAGAGAAACAGGCAGACATTTGGATAAACCAACAAATGGCCAGTGAGAGAAAATGAGTTTTAAGCTGCATGGCTGAACCATGTAACTGTTGTGTGCATGTCTTTCAGGTGAAATTGGTGTGTGAATGTCTGCATGAACACAGCCAAACTCTGTGCTAGCTCTATATTTTGATATATTGGACAAGTGTGAGCCATGCATGGTAGTGGTGGCATTTCATTGTTGTAGTCTCCGACCACGAGAAATGGCTCTACCAAGAGTTGCACTGGTTTGTCCATGCTCATGGTCAGATGCGCTGCTGCTACCTGAATGTGACTGATGTCTACTGGATGTGCTGCCTTCATGGGGACACCCAGTACCATGACCCCATGGCCTGCCATGTCTGGGTGTGAACAGCTCACCCACTGGTGGAGCAGTGGAAGTACTGCAAATATGGGAGCGTGGTCAGGCATGGCCATATTGTCCAACAGCAAATGATGAGGCTGACCTATGCCCACGAGGATGTAGTTTCCCTCCCAGCAGATGTTCTGTTACAGACACTGCTCGTTCCATGACAGAGACTCCATGTTCCATCACAGACGCCCTGCATTCCAACATGTCATTCATTCGATCCATTGAGTTGGTAACACAGTGAAGGCAGTCACACATGTCAGCCTATGCCACATCTACAGCCATGAGCATTTGTCTGGAGTACCTAAAGCAACATGCCTGTGCCTCCATGATGGCCCTAAACATACACTGAGTGGCATGGGAAGAGACACCTACATCAGGAGGAGGAGGGACAGCAGGCCTCCTCTATGCACTCCTAACAACCCTCCTGCATGGCACCTCACCCACATTTTGGCTACGGCCAGAGTCAACAGGCATTAAAGCCGCAGTAACCACACTTCCATTATCGATGACCTTGCCCTCCACCTGTCCAATATCTGAGGGCTCACTGGAATGCATAGGTGTAGGCCTACTGGCTGTGTCTAGCGGAATTGCAGGAATGGCTCAATATCAGATTCAACCTCTGCACCCCCCGACTGTGCCTCTGTTTGGCCAACATCATCATTAGAGTCTACTGATATACTGACATCAGGTGGTAGAGGTCCTACACTTCCACTGTCATGATCAGCTGTGATAACAAGCAACAAACACAGCAGTAAATTAATACCTACATTACTATAGTCCAGTATATGCTAACAAACTAACAGTAGTGCCATTATTGCAGACAGTACTACACTACACACAACAGTCCTGACATCAACATCACACACTAAAATATTTCCTCCTGGGACATACTTGCTGTCCCAGAAACTGTTGCACTGATGTCGAGTACATGCTGTTCTGCACTTTCCAGGGAGCTGTCTGGATCGCTGACAGTGGACAGCAACTCTTCACTTTGTGTTAGTGATGGCTGCATAGTAGGCCCTCCCCCGGTACACATCCGATCATGGCCCACTGCAGCCATTCTCCTTCATGCAGGTGTGGTCACTTGAGTGTCCTTATGGTGAACCTGCTCATATGTCATGCCGTGGCCACCCATGACATTAACATCATCCACAATCTGGCATCAAATTTGCATTCTGCGTGCCATATCTCCTCATCCCCTTTCAAGTAGGAAGGCACCATGTTGCTTAAAAGCATCCACTATCACTTGATTTTCAGCATCAGTGGATGGTGGTCTTCGAGGATTGAGTCCTAGGTGTCCTAAAACACAACAGAAGTATAATACATATAAGTATCAATAACTACAAAATAACTGTTCCCAGATAAAACAGAAAAGGTAGCATTTTAGTATTGCTCAATGGGGAATCATAAACCAGTCTAGAGATGTGAAATACAAACAACAGGCTGATTGCAAAAAAAAAAGAGAGTAACAATAACAACATATCCTTGTTTATGCCATAACAGAAACAGAGATTTACTCCACCCCAAAAAGAACAGGCAAATGACACATTTTGCTAACAAACCATCTTTGAAATGTAAAAAGTGTTATCAAATAAACTGTCCCTGAATGGTTTGTACATATTTATCACAGAGCATTCCATTTTAAGGTATTGGTAATCATGTACAATTTTGAGAAATGCCTTGACAAACATGCCCATGGCATCAGTACATTTGTAACTAATGCATATATAGAAGTGTAAAGCCTTTGCTTCAAAATTTTCTTAAGTACATTCCAGCATATGCTGCATGCAGCTGACAAAAGCAAGCATATCTTCTGAAGTTCAGTAATCCCCAGTGCAGATATATTCGAAAGTAATAGCACATGTTCAGTCTTCATATAAACAAGTCTCCTCAACTTCAATTTGCCTAGCTATACAGTTGCCTTTTTATATAGTGTAGATTCAGAGCTGTTAGCACAGTGAAGATGCAAATGAGGTGTGAACTCATTAGAACTGCGGAATCCCAAATACTTGAATCCATGTAGGAGATGTAAATGTAGTGCAAGCACTCCCTCAGTGTTTGCTTTTAAGGAATTGCAGCTAGGAATGATTTCTGGTTGGGAGAAGGAAAACACAGCAGTACTGCAGGCTGCCTTACATCCAGTTGGTGTGTCAGGTTAGACCTACAAAGTGTTAGATGCAAGGTTGGAAATGTAAGTAAGCAGCATACAATTCATAGGTTGTGTTCATTAATATCCAACCTGTCCTTCATTTGTTGGCAGCTGCATATGATATTACTTCCAGATAATATCCTCACACATATTAAGGCCAATGATATAGAATGGCTTATAGACTGCATTCTCAGATTACTGGTCAGATAACTTTAGAATGACCAATAAACACAGAGAGGTAAGACAGAGCTGTATATTTGCAAGCAATAATCATAACAGGTTGTGTGATCACTAAGTGCACTACATCTAAAAATAATAAATGTAGAAATAACAGTTGTATGGTTTCATATTATTGTAGATAATGTTGCAGTTGGCTGTGTGCAGAATAATTTCAGTTCATTGCTGCAAAGCTGTTTGTGTGGCAAAGAGGGATAAGGCACCCACCCTGTGTTCTGAAAGTTCATTGGAGTAAAAGTTCAAATCCATATCTATGTAGAAATATTTCATGTGTGTCATAATTTTCTAGTGTGTATGTCATATATTGATTTTCCTCATTTCAACTACTTATCCCTGTTTGTCTTTTTTTCCATTTTCTGTCTTATTTTTATAAATTTTTGGGGAGACAGTGTTTGCGTGATGCAGTGCTTAGGGCAATCACAGGAATGAAGGAAATAAATGTCAGGTCTGGCTGTGCTTCTCTCATTTGTGCGAAGGGCAGCAGTGCACAAACTGGACAACTGGACCACCCAGGAAGCAGACAGTACCCAGACAGCCAAAAATCGAAACTGGTACATTCAGTTAATTCAACTGGACACTGCTCAAAACCACTAGGCTGCATTGCATGGCGGTTAACACACAGACCTTAAGAATAGTTAGTAAATTAGGGAATGTCATGTAATTTAAGTGCAGAGCTGGAGTACATATTGTCCTGGGTGCTAGCGTAGGGTGTGCAACCTTTTTTTACTGTTGTAACATTGCAGTTTATAGCAATGAACTGAAACATAGACAAGTGTATTGCAGCTTTCTTATGGCAATAGGTGTAAGTGTAGGACTACCATACACACAGTCCTGGGTTCTAATACAGGATATTCCATACAATTTTACTGTTGTTCCACTTTCCATTATATTCAGTCTCACTTATAGCACATTAGGTAGTGAAGCTGATATTAATTATATGTTTGAGGGATGAAACATCATTATTGTATTATCAGATGTATGACTGAGAGTATACAGTGTACTATAGTTCTGTAAGTATAATTCTGCTATCTGGACTTACACAGGCTTCACATTTGCCTAAGACACATACAAAACTGCTTGTATGTTGAATAGTCTTGACAGATCAGACAAACATGCATGTGTAGCAGCTCATATTTATAGATGATTCCTGACTAAGTCTGAGCAACACTTCTTCTGTGGCAAAAATGGAATATCAGTGCTGTGGAAGAAAATGTTTTATCCCTTATGCCTAGGTTTGAATCCCACAGTGTAAAATCAAATTTTTCAGTGTGTAAAGGCAAATACAAATGTGTTGGGTCATTACATTTATGCCCCCAGTGCATGTCTGCAAAACAAACTCACCTAACAGTTACCTTCCAATTTCCAATATATATTTCCAGGCTACATGAGTAAATACCCCTCAAACTAAGGCCAAGTGTCAAATTGACCTTCCAATTTCAATTATTTTATTCCTCACTTTTTGGCACTGCTGCTTTCTGCCTAAAATCACTCAAACATGTTACTCGGGTGTGAGCACCCCAGTAAATGTGATAACTAGAATTGGTGGGAAAGCAGCAGTTTCCATTGCTCTAGGTCTGCTGGGAGACATGGCTGGCATTAGTGGGGAAGGGTCCAGGTTTAGGGCACAGAGGTGGGGTGTTCAGGAGTCCAGGATATTTACTGGACCTCTGGTAAAGCACCACAGCCAAAGGCTTCTGCAGGGGGACTATTCTGGCTCCTAATACAAGTCTTGAGGCATGGAATAGTTTAGCCTAGGTTATATCCAGTGCCACTGGTATCCCACTCACGGGAGAGGAATGCAGACATCATTTTAATGACTTACAGAGAGAAAGAGGGTTACTTTCAAGCTTTGGTTGGAGGAATTTAGGACTGCAGACATCCCACAGCTGTGTAACTATCAATTAAACAGAGTATTTGTAAGACTTAGAAAGCTTAATATAGGCAAGACTGCCATGAATGATGATCGTCTGTTCTTTTTTGTTTTTTCCCCAGCTGCTAGGGATCGGGAGTTCAATGTCCAGGCCCATGAGGCTAGATTGGAGAGACTAAGGGAAGTAAGTGGTATGTATGCAGCAGAAGAAAAGTGTTATTGTAACATTAAAGGTAAAAGATAGCTTTTTTGGTATTTTGTAAAGCTGTATCAAAAAAAGATTGCCATGGATTCTAAAGACAACCACAAGACATTCTTTAGCTATGTCAAGAATATCCATGGCAACACCCAGATCTGCGCTGAGCTACAGCAGAATGGCACAAAATATACAGAGCCAACTGATATTACCAACAACTTGGCAGATGGGTTGAGTGCTACCTTTACTCCCCTGTCACCCCCAAAGGGCCTATAACTATACCAAATGATTGTAGAGCCCCATTAATCACAAACATGCAGGTAAAAATGGCACTCTGTAAAGCCAAAAACACAGCGTCCATGGGACCAGACAACATCCCAGGCTGCGTCTTACATGAACTGCAAAATTAACTAGCCCCCCACCTAAACTCCATGTTCAATCACATCCTCACCACAGGCTATATGCCCACTGAATGGCAAACAGCAATGGTTATCCCACTCCACAAAGGAGGAGCCACCACAGACCCCGGGAACTATTGACCTATTAGTCTGACAAGCCTGGTCTGCAAGGCCATGGAGCGTATCATCATGGGACTTATAAACAAAGACATTGGTAACCTCCAAACTTTGGATGCTACCCAATTCGGATTTGTAAAGAGTAGGTCATGTCTCCTAAACCTGGTAGACTTCTTTGAAACAGTAACCAAGGCCATAGATGAGGGCAAGGTGGTCCACACAGCCTACCTGGACCTCGATAAAGCCTTTGATACTATCCCCCATTCAGGAATCATAGATAAACTCACCATTCTTAACATAAACCCTTACATCATAAGATGGGTGGCCAACTGGCTCATGGACAGAACCCACGCGGTGAGAGTTGCAGACTCCAGATCCGACTCCAAACCAGTAACAAGTGGAGTGCCCCAGGGTTCAGTCTTGGGACCTCTCCTATTCAGTATATACTTCTCTGAAGTGCAGGTGTACACTGAGGGTCTATGGTTAACCAAGTTCGCAGGTGACTGCAAACTGGGTGCCATAATCAATTCCCCTGCTGATGTAGACATCCTGCAAAAGGGTCTCACCGAGACAGATACCTGGTGCAAAAACCATGGCCTCAAGCTTAATGCCAAAAAGTGCATTGTCATCCCCTTTGATAAAAACACGGTACCCATGAATTACCAAATAGGGAGAAGTTCACTTAACACAGAAAGTATGATAAGAGACCTTGGGACCCAAGTGAATAGTAACCTCTCCTTTGATATCACATTGCCACAGTGGTCAGAAAATCTTTCTACGTGGCCCACCTAATCGCAAAACGGTTCACATCTAGAAAAAAGGAAGTCATTGTCCCCTTCTACTCATCACTTATCAGACCCCTCATTAAGTATAATGCCCCATTTGGGATGTACCTCATAAGACACATACAACAACTGGAGAGGCCCCAAACGTACCTCACCAAGAGGATTGCTGGCCTCAAACAGTTGCCCAAGAAACTCCAACTCTACTCGGCCGCATGCTGCTTACTCCGAGGAGATCTCTGTCTGACATACAAAACTATGTCAAACCCAGAATTGATGGACATTCTCCACTTAAAGAAATCCCAATCTCCCCGAGCTACATGCTCTAGGGAGTTAAACCTCACCACATCCATAAATAGGACATGCTGGAGGGATAGATTCTTGACCCAGAGACTTCCAATGCTCTGGAACAAAATTCCCATCCACATCAAGCAGAGCTCATCATTAGCACTCTTCAAGAAAAATCTTGATGAGTGGATGGGTAATAGGAAATTCACCCCTGGGATCACATCTGGGGCTCTGCTCAATTGAGGGGAAGGAATTTAATCTACATGGGTGGCAAAAGCCAAGAAACTTTTGGCTAGGCTTACTTATGCCCTTGGGTCAATAGCCTAGTACCTACCTATGAACCTAACTGTAAAAGCAAGTATACATGCATTAGTCTATAGCAGAAACCAATTGTAAGAGTCCAATATTAGACTTTAGTCAGAGGTTGTGGGTTCAGATACCACAATTCAGAACTATACAATACCCTCATTTTTTTCAATAATATATACATTAAATTAACAACGCTATACCAATGGCACAAATGCCCTGCTGTAAAATGTAATCTATATAATTAGAACAAGAATATGCGCAATATATGCACATTTCAAGGATTTCTTTCATTTATTTGCAGCATAGTGCGTTTCTTTTAGGAGGTATACTTAAAAGTAAAATTTAATATAATAGGGTTGTATAATTGTATTAATGCATTGGATGTCACATACGATGGTATACTAATTTAATCTCTGTTTTTCTCTCATCCAACCCTTATCTCTCTTTTTTATTTTCTTTTTAAAAATATTTTATTTTATTTTTTATTTTTATTATGTGTTGTCAAAACATGTCCATGTAATCCATGTGTACCACATCATGAAATGCTCCACAGCACAACAAGGTAGGCCAGCCCCAATGAATCAGCCTGCCCCTGCTCCACTGGCTCCAAAACCAGTGCCCAGGATGTATGGGAGCCAACCTGGAAGCACTGCCTATGCTATTCTTGCGCACTCAGGTAGTCCTACCCTGGAGGTTGGTCCAGTGGTACCCACCGGGAAAGGTAGTGGAGGTGGTGATTTCATCACCCACAGTGAGTTGCCATGGATGGTGCATATGGTCATGCAACACATCATTGTTGCACTCCTATGCTAGATGGAGAGGCTGCTCTCTGTCATGTTCCAAAGGAGGAGAAGATGTCAAGCACTCCAGCCACCAGTGGAGGAAGGTGACAGTAATGGAAGTCCAGTGGGTGAGGACTCGATTCTCATTGTCTCCATGCTTGATGGCCATGGTCCTGGGTTGTTTCCACCCTCACCCCAGTAATGGTATCCCCCAACCTTTTGTGTCCATCACCATCCCTGTCTCTTGTCTTGTTTGTCTTGTCTGTTTGCAATTGCTTCCTCACCTACCCAACTTACCTGACCCAGCCATACCTATGCCCCTTCCCAATGTTCCTCGTTCTCTCTCAAGTAAAAAAATAAATGGGCACCTGTCCCACAAAAAAAGTCCTATATGTAACTTTCCATTTCACACGTGTCTTCTTGACACACCTGATTTGGTCCAGTTGACTATACAACATGATTGCATTGTAATCTTGCCTCTTTGTATTGGTGACAGTCCAAATTCAATTAATATTCTGCACATATTTTCAATTTACACTGTTAAGAAATGGATAGCGGTTCTTTCCTAGCTCTCTACTGCACATTCCTGTACTGCTTTCCCTTTGTTTTTTCCCCCTGCTTGCTTCCCATTTCACCACTTTCCTTCCTTTCACATTTTAACACCTTTAATCTGGTCAAGCCCTGGTGATCCTTGTGGCATTCCATGCAAAACTGTGGATGTAAATGCTCTGCTTTAAACAAGATTGCTATCTGTGTTTGCTTTTACGGTTTCCTGGCCGGCAACACTGTTGCCAACCATGAAGCCTTGCTTAAATGTCGCATACGACATGAATATGTATTGTGCTTATACATGTAAACTCCATGTAGGCTTTACTTGAAGCCTACACAGAGTTTATTGAATCCTGGGGACTCTGTATATATAGGTTCATAGGATGATACTAGGCTATTGGCCCAGAGGCAATTATAAGCCTAGCCAAGAATTTCACCAACAATCCCACAAAGTTGACACCTGTTTTCCCTGTCCAACAGGGACACAGGTGGGATTCCTGGAGTATATTTTCTGTTTCCCATCCAGTCGTCCAGGTTCCTTTTAAAGAGGTCTAGTGAGGTACTCTGATTGACATGGAGAGAGAGTCTATTCCACAGATGGGGGAGTCATTGAGACATAAATCTATCCTGCCATCAAGTTCTGTTAATGTCACAGACCAGGTTGAGGCCTTGGGTGCAGGTTGAGTGAGTGGTGTTTGACTTACAGTTATGCAGCAACTCCAACAAGGCTGAGTCTGAGACGGCCTTGTATGCCAGACACAGGTCACTTCTGAGCAGTGTGAATGAGACTGAATACAGGGACAGGGCTTTTAGCCTATCTGTATAGGATAGGTATTTGAGACCCTGGATTTTCCTGGTCAGGAATCTGTGTGGTCTCTCCCACTGGTGTATGTGTTTGGCAAGGTACATGCCAAAGAGTGCATTGTACTTGATAATGGGTCTGATAAGGGAGAAGTTCAGGGATGCTATGACCTCATTGTTTCCGGATGAAATACCCTTACTTATGAGGTGGGTCATGTAGAAAGCCTTCCGTACAATGGAGGCAATGTGGTGGTCAAAAGTCAGGTTGCTGTCAACTTGGGTGCCCAGGTCGCTCATGACTGATTGCGTGCTTAACATGTTGTTATTAATGTGATAATTAGTGGGGATGCAATTTTGCTCAAAGGGGATAATGATGCATTTATTGGGATTCAGTTTGAGGCCATGCTTCTGACACCAGTCATTAGTTTGTGTAAGGCCCTCTTGGAGGATGTTCACATCACTAGGAGAATTTATGACAGTGCCCAGCTTGCAGTCATCTGCAAGCTTGGTCAGCCATAGACCACTGGTTTTGGCCTGCACCTCAAAAAAGTACATCCCAAACAGTAGAGGCCCCAGGACCGATCCTTGGGGTACGCCACTTGTTACAGGTCTACTACTAGAGGTGGTTCCCCTATTTTGACTGAGTGGGTTATATCAGTGAGCCAGTTAGCTACCTATCTGGTAACATATGGGATGATGCCTAGCTGGGAGAGTTTATTTATTATGCCCGAGTGGGGAATAGTGTCAAAGGCTTTGTCTAGGTCAAGGTAGGTGGTGTGCACTGTCTTCCCCTCATCCATGTCTTTGGTGATTGTTTTGAAGAAGGTGACCAAGTTTAACAGGCATGATCTCCTTTTGACAAAACCAAACTGTGTGGGATCAACCATTTGGAGGTTGCCAATGTCCTTGTTTATAAGGTCCATAATAATGTGTTCCATGGCCTTGCTGATCAGGTTAGCTAGGCTGATGGGACTATAATTGCCTGGGTTGGTGGATGCTCCACCTTTGTGTAGACGGATGACAGTGGCTGTCCTCCATTCTGCTGGGAAAAAGCTGGCACACATGATTTAGTTGAATAGAGTGCCTAGTGGTACTGAGAGCTCTTGTCTGAGTTTATGTAGGACACAGCCATGGATGTTGTAGAGTCCCATGGAGGCTGTATTTTTTGCCTGTGAGAGGGCATTAATGACCTGTTCCCTGGTGATGAGGGGGGGCAGGTGCTGGGTATGTTCTGGTTTACTGATGGGGTGACAGGTGGGGTGAAGTTATCACTGAACTTGTCTGCCAGCAGGGTGGCTATATCTATGGCATTTGTGTATGTGGTATTCTTGACCACCAATTCAGAGCAGATTTGGGAGCTACCTTTGAGATTGTGGCTGTATGTAAAGATGGCCTTGTGATCGTCCTTAGTGGACAAGGCTAATTTGGACTGACTCAAAGTTAGCCTTAGAAGATTTCACCAGTGGCCTCATTTGCTTGTTCAGACAATGGAGAGATTGCTTCCAACTTGGCACCTGCTCCTTCTTGGTCCTGGACAAGAATTTTTTCCTTTTGGTGGTACAGTGGTAGCGTTGTCACCTCACAGCAAGAGGTTCTCCCATTTGATTCTCGTCTGGAGTGCCTTCTGTGTGGAGTCTGGCTGTCCTCCCCGCAGTCGAGTGGCATTCAAAAAACATGCATAGAATGGGCATGCCTTTGTTGAAGGTTGGGCGTCGAGCTGGCACTTCGGCACCGTAAAAATCTACTGCCAATCATTAGCGGACTGGAGTTCTGCTGTGGCGACCCCTAACCGAGAGAAGCCGAAAGAAGAACATTATAGTCTGTTTATTGCTGCTGTCTACCAGACAGGTTTACTTTTCCTTGAGGAAGATGATTTGGTCCTGTCAGGTATTGCTGAGTCCATGCAGCTATATAGATGCTCATGTAGTTTTTTGGTGAAGGCTTGGACATTAGTGCTTGTTCCAGCTGACGGGATGGCGGCTGTGAAGCTGCTTATACCTGCTGTGTGGAGATTGTAGTCAGCTTTGGAAAAGTTTTTTTTTGTTCGACCCTGGAAAGAGTGAGTCAGGGGAGATGGGGACTTCGAATGTGATTGCTTTATGGTTGGATCTTACCAAGGAGGATGACATTTTTAATTTCTCCAAGTCTTTTGGGTTTCTAATACCATGACAGGATGGACTCCATTCCTAAATCAAAGTACAATTAAATTTCATGAAATTAGTATTGTTTCACTCTTTGATGTTAGCCAAACGTGCTCTTTGCAGCACCTGCAATGTGCCCAGTAATGAGTCCTTCTGCAATTCGTACTGTGTTACATGAATTGGTAACATATCTAAATACGACTGTAAATTTTTTTTTATAAGACCAGTTGCTACTACTACTATTGAAACTGTCTGGGTATCTTTTTTCTACATGGCTCTTGTTTCTGCAAACAGATCAAGGTATTTTATGACTTTGTGTGTCTCTGTACACAAGACACTGTAGTCACTAGGTGTGGTGATTTTAATGATCAATGCTACTTTTGCCTTCTTTTCTTGGACCACTATATCCGGTTTTCTAGCATCTATCTTTTGAACTGTTGGTACTGGGTGATCCCATGTGATACAAACTTCATCAATTTCTATGATTCTTTGTGGATCATGTTTCCAGTGTTTTTTAGCCACTTCAGTAACATAGTGTTTGCACAATCTGCAGTGTAACAGTCTCGCCACATTATTATGTCTTTCAGTATACAGTCCCTCTGCTATTAGTGCGTTGCACCCAGCAACAAGGTGTGTGACTGTTTCCAATTTGGTTTTACAAAACCTACATATGTCTGTTTCTCCCACATGTTTAATGGACTTTGTAAACCAGCGTGTACATAGCCCATATCTTGGGCTGCCAATATTAACCTTTCATTTCTTGATGTGAAGTCACCTCTCCTTAACCATTCCTACGTTCATTCTTGATCAACATGAGGCTCTTCCAGAAGTTTTCTATACTTGCAACTATATTTATGTTTTTTCCACATTTCTTGCCTTCTCATCTGGTTCTTCACCTTATATTCTTTCTTTTGTTTTTTTAGCACATTCAGTTGCTGCCTGTTTTTTATCTACTTCTGGTTTGATTTCCATTCCTGCTTGATGTTGTTATGCTTCTGCTAAATTAAGCAGAGATGTCATCTTAGATTTATTCTCCTCATGTTTCAAAACTTTCATTACATTTGGACACTGTGAGGCCAACAGATATGTGTGGAATCCCACGATTGCAGATCTATACATGTAATCAATTTCAAGGAGGCCCAGCCCTCCTTCAGAACGGGGAATATATAATCTTGGTATACACTGATTTTTATAAATCATTTGGTGAGCATGAAGCACCCTTCTTGATTTAATATTCAATCTATCCAACACTTTTTTTGGGGCCAGTCAATCACTCCAAAACTATAATTTAGGAAAGGAAGGAAGAGCAAACTGATTTATGGCTTGGATCTTGTTCCTGGATGTCAATGCTGTTTTCAAGATTAAGTCTTCTAAAGTACTCCTTACTGAGCCTTTTTCACATTTGTTCATGTTTTATTGCTGATCCTTCATCAGTTCCCAAGTATTTATAGACTCCCTCCTGCTCAAGTTCTTTTATATAACATTCTTGTCCCAAACTGATGTTTTCCTGGTGTTGCAGTTTTCCTTTTTTAAAGGTTGCTTTTGCACATTTATTAAGACAAAATGACATTCTAATATCATTTGAAAAAGTTTTGACAACCTGCAGCTGTGCTTTCAGTTCCTCATCTGATGCACTATACAGTTTTGAATCATCGACAAAGACAAGATGAGAAGTCATTAGACTTTGTTGTTTTCTAGGAGTCAAATTGCAGCCATGGCCTAAGCTATTAAGTAAACAGCTTAATGGATTAATGGCAAGTCAGAATAGCAGCAGTGACAAAGAGTCACCCTGGAATATCCCCCTTTGAATTTTTATCCCTGGGATAATAATCTGTCCTTTATCATGGCTTAATTGCAAAGTGGTCTGCCACTGTTTCATGGTTACTGTAATGTAATCAATCAGTGTAGGATGTATCTTATACATTTTTAAGCACTCTTTTATCAATGAATATGGGATACTATCAAATTTTTTTTGTAGTCAATCCATGCCATACTTAGATTTTTTCCCCTTCTTACAGTTCTCCACTATAACTTTGTTTAACAGCAAATAATCCTTAGTTCCATATGACTTTCTTTTATTGCCCTTTTGTTCTACTGCCATAATTGAGTTTTCTTTTAAATGACTATAAACTCTGTCAGCGTCAATTCCCATGTATAGTTTATACGTCATTGGAAGACAAGTTATTGGTCTATAATTTTTAGGGTAGCTTGCAGGTTCACTCTTAAGTAAGAGCATTGTTTTTCCTGTTGTTAACCAGTGCGGTGTGTGTTCGAAGTGTGCATATAAATAATTCTTACTCATGGCTAAATCCTCGTGCAAAGAAGTTAATACTTTAAGCCAAAAGTTAGGTATTGCATCTGGGCCTGGGGGTTTCCAGTTAGAGGATTTCTCAACTTTGTTTCAGCTTCTCTGGCTGTTATTTCATCCCATTTCATATCCTGTACCTTTAAACTTCTTATTCTTTCTTTTACTTCTTCTAACCATTTGGCATCTTTATGTTTCACAGGATCTTCATAGATACTTCTCCAAAATGTATCTACTTCCTCTTTTTTTGGCAGTCTTTCAGTTCCTTTTAACTCATTTCAAAATTCTCTGTAAAACTTTTTTGGGTCATCAATAAATTGTTTATTTTGTACTTTTCCCTTATATGACACTGTAGGGGTGCTATAGTGGCTATTCATGTTGGTTAGTACCAGGTCCAGGATATTCTCACCTCTTGTGGGGGTGTCAACCAGCTGATCCAATGCATTGGCTTTAACAAAGTCCAGGAATCTCTGGGCATTCATGTTTGAGCTAGAATAGGTCTTCCACTCTGTGGTTGGGTAGTTAGAATCGCCCAGGATCAGTGTAGAGGGTTGAATCTTGATGGATTCAAGTAAGTCTAGATAGGTAGAGTGGGCTTCCTGAGTCATGGGTGGGGGTCTGTAGCTAGCTATGATTTGAATAGGTATTTTGTCAACAGTTAACTGCACCTGGAGTGTCTCCTGTGCATCATACTGTTTGACCAAACTGGAGGTGTGTATGTCTTTGATAAATATTGAAACTCCACCTCCTTTAGCTTTGTAGCCCTCCGTTTGGGGTCTGAAAGTATGGTAGGACAAGTAACTTGGTAAGGTGGAATGCTGTTCACAGCTTTGAAACAGGTTTCAGTGACTGCACAAATGTTAGCATCTTCCAGGGTGAAGAATGCTTGCAATGAGTGCAGTTTCATATTAAGGCTCCTAGTGTTTATCAGCATGACCTTTAAATTTTGTTTAGAAGAATTTTTCACGTTGGTAATTTTGTCCTCATGACTTTGCCTAAAAAAGGCACTATGGGGGAAGAGCATTTGCCAGAAGCCTGAAACCCAGGGGAGGCAGGTGAAGGCCATCTCTGACAAAGCATTGTGGTCTGTCAGTCATGTCCTCCCAAACTGTCAGGTACTAGATCCCCTTGGAATGACACCAGAAACTAAGCCAATTGTTAAAGTCAATCATTTTCTCTTTGTATTGAGGCATCATTCTGGGTGATGGTAGGATGCTACTTAAGGCTAGGGACATTCCTTCCTGGAGCACATATTCAGCGAGCTCAATCATGTCTCTCTTTGTATAGTCTAGAGAGGCATGTCTCAAGTCATTCACACCAACATGGACTATGACAGAGTCATAACAGTATCTGTTGTTGAGAGACTTGAGTGAGTGAGTGAGTGAGTGAGTGAGTGAGTGAGTGATATGGTGGATTCTAGCATCTGACAAGCAACTTACCATGAGTTTCCCATTGTCTAGCCTGGTGAGGAGCACATCTGTGTGTCTTATGATAGCGTCTCCTATGACTAGTATGTTGGGTTTGTGGCTGAGCCTTAGAGGCTGTGAGACACAGGCATGTGTACAATGTGTGGTGCTTGGTGTGGTGGGTTGTAATGTGAGTGTGTGCTTTTGCCTCTGAGGTCTCTTTTGTTTAGGTATGTTTTTGATGAGAACCTCCACATATGTAGGAATGTACTGTACAGATTTGGGTATTGTTAGAGGTATGGTGTTTGTGCAGACAACCTTCTCAGTTTCAGCAGTACTGGCTTGTGATATAGACAGCAAGGATTCTAGTTTCTTAATGTAATTGCATCTCTCACATATTGTGTTCCTAGGTGGTAGAAGAAGAGGGTTGTCCGTGTACATGAGTCACTGTCTCAGGATGCCCTTATCAACCAGACTAGCAGGAGAAACTACAGGAAATTGTCCATCCACGGTTGTCAGAATCTGTGGAAGAGAGATCAAGTATGTTAGAGTGGGTACAATCAGAATAAAGTACATATAGGTGTGAGTAGCGCTGGATAAAATCAACATAGTTGTTGCAAGAGAGGGAATCAGTTAAACAGGAGTGCTGGTAAGGAAACAATGCAACTGAGATACCTCGTAATGGGATAAAACAGCGAAGCAGCAGCAGTGTGCGATGAGCAAACAAGTGCAATACCCTGCAAACACAGGGTTTATATACCAGAAAAGATGAAGAATATAGAAGCTCAAATTACTACTAAATCCTGCTAGCCTCTGCACTTTCAACCAATCACTTGTGCTAGAGAATGTCAGGCAGCCCTGTTACTCTCACTAACAGAGAAGACAAGTCCCTACAAGCATAAGATGGCTGCCACAAACACAGGAAACTCAACAAGCAAAACAACCATGCCTGGATACAGCAGGCCTCTGTCCAGCCTATGCTACCTGACTAGAACACAGAAACCTCACAGAAAATGCACAGAAAAGCACAGACAGAGCACTCACAAACAGAAAATACAACTCTCAGTATGAAAAACCAGTTTACAGCTAAGTAATTCAATAAAAGTGCAATTACAGTAATGAAACACTATCTAGCAATGAAAATACAGTTAAAACAGTATAAAACAGAACAAAATGCAGTGAAACAGTAAAAAAAGCTTTACAACAGTGCAAAATGTAGCAGAGTAGCTGTATAGCAAAACTATAAGCATTAGCAAGTACAATTCAATTAAATCAATGTAAAAAAAAAACTTATTCTGCTCCTGGTGCCCAGAGAATTTCTATACTGTCACAGTGATGAATCACCACTCCTCAGCCTGGTAAAAACTAGAAAAATTACTTTAGGGAACTTATAATTCAGTTAAGGAATGATAGAAACTTTTAATCATTTAAAGGGATATTGTTCAATTAACTTCTATTGCACAATTATATTGTGGCAAATAAAAAATATTAGATCTAAACTAACAATAAAAAATAAAGGTGTAACTTTGTTTAAAAATGTCATTATATGTTGTCATTACAGTATTTAAACTACGACATTATTAAAACAAATTCTTTATAGTAAGTTATAAAAATCAATTTCCGAACCTGATCACTTCTTGTGTAAATACTAATAAATATTAATGAATGTAAACCATAAAATAAATGCATTAAGAACATATAAAAACATGAAAAAACATAAGTTAAGAATCAGTTGGCTGAATTATTTTACATTAAATACATTGCCTAATATATATATATATATATATATATATATATATATATATATATATATATGTATATATGGATCTACTTTTCTTTGTCGAAATTTCATTACTTCGAGAAAAAAAGTAGATGCCCACCCTGCACCCCCCCCACGTTGGGACCTGTGCCCCTCACACTGCCCTACTTAAATATACCAACTCCGAGATCGCACTACAGCAAGGAAAAGGGAATATTCCTATTCCGCCCTGTATTGTGATCTCTGTACTCGGGTTTTGAAGTTTCAGTACTTCGAACAAGTGGTCTCACACAAGTGGGTTTCAAATTACTGAAACTTTGACCAACCAAAGCAGACCCATATATATATATATATATATATATATATATATATATATATGGATCCCTATCACAACACTGACACGCCACAAAGCCAACACCCAAAACACCGACACCAAAAGACCGAAAACGCACAAATCCGACAACTCACAAAACCGAACACCATAACACCGACATACAAAACGTTAACTATACATTACACACAACTATACATGCACTAACCGTAACCCAAACCCTAACCTTAAGGTCCAACACTACCGCACACTTACCCTACCCGCACCCTAACCCTAACTCACTTAACCCGCCACTAAACCTAAAGTCTGTCACTATCGCACACTTACCCTACCCGCACCCTCACCCTAACTCACTTAACCCACCCTTAAACCTAAACTCCGTCACTATCGCACACTTACCTTACCCGCATCCTAAGTCCGACACTACCGCACACTCACCTTTTCCGCACCCTAACCCTAAATCCCTCACTATCTCACACTTATCTCTCCGCTCCCTAATGCTAAATCCCTCACTATCGCGCACTTACCGAGTCGCGCTCACACGTTGCCCATGTCGGTGTTTCGGCTGTCGGGATTTCACCTTGTCGATCATCTGTCTCGTCGGTCTTCTGGACTCGGTCTTCTGAGCGTCAGTGTTTTGGCGTGTCGATCAAGTCAAGGGGAACCATATATATCTATCTATCTATATATATATATATATATATATATATATATATATATATATATGTAAACAATTAAAACATTAAAATAATGGCTTTACAGAAATATTATTTTCCCAATCCCCTCCTATCAGGATAATACTTATTTTATTTATAATATCAAATTTAAATAAACTGTACCATGGACATGCAGTGGAATGCTAATGCAAGCACTAATCTTATTATATCTGGAAATGTCATATTTGTGATCATAAATTCTTTTTCTAAAAGCTCTTTTGGTTTTCACTACATAAAATAAAGTACATGCATTACATTTGGCCAGGTACACCACCCCGGTTGTCGAACAGTTACCTTTCAGAAATTTAACATTAATATCATTAATGACCAACTGATCAAACTGCAAAATATATGGACATTATTTGCAATTCCCACATTTTGCAGTACTACCTTGTTTCATTCTATACTGTTCTTTTTCTCCCTTTTTCAGGTTTTTCAAAATCTTACTAACAAACATAGGCTGTCTACCAACAACTGAAAATTCTGTAAGATTTTTTCTAAGTATAGTCCAATTTTTCTAAGTTGTGGACCTTATTATGAACCTACTTAATACTGTATTCTGTTTTAGCATAACTCTCTGACTTGCATAATTTTCAGTTGCATATGTTAAAATAATCCCGCACTCCCATACTCCTTCCTTCAAGATTTCTTAAAAATTCTGTTTCACTTGATTAGTTTATACATTCTTCCTATATTCATGATATTCACCATTATAATGGCCTGTGTAGAACTCAACTTTCCCTACTCTGTGCTAGACAGGTCTTCCCTTCTACTTCCTTCCTGTCCTTGGACGTTAGAAGCATTTGTTTTAGCTTTTTCCATGAAGATAGTACTGACTGATACTCCTTCAGCCTAAAGAAAACATTCTATTCTCACTCTCTGAACTGTACCTGAAGTCATTTAGTATTTGCCTTTTCACCTTGCTTAACACCATCTTATTCTGCATGCTACGCCAATAGTTTCATGTTATTATCATAACAATGGACAATCACATGATCTCTGTCTCTTGCTTCTGCCTTCCCAATATGCTGAGTTTCTCTTTTGTCTATAATACTCCTTAAAAAAAACACATCAACACAGAAATCATACAGACTCACTTTTAATGAGATGAGAACTTCAACAGAACTAACATAAACAATGATCTCACTTGTTTATGTAAAATAGGACAGTCACATGATCACATTTACTGTTTTAAAACAAGAGAAACTGAGCAAAATAACCTAGTGTTACATAAAAAAAGTTGGAAAAGGTTACGTAGCAATACCAAAAATGTTATATATTTATATTAAAAATACAAGAATAGTTTTTTTTTGCTTTTGTAATAAGTAAGTTGAAAACAGAAAACTGAAACATTGTCCTTGCTACTAAGGTTTTCCCCACAGTATACACCACTCCTTTGGTGTTTTACAGTTAAAAACAGCCATTGTCACCATAAGAGGCTGTAATAATGTTCATTGTATTGTGTATGTATCTGCATTGCTAGCATGGACCAGATTTGTTCATGCCTTTTTTATTTATATGAAACATCATTAGTTTCTGTCGCACCTGCTTCTAACATGGGTTTGATGTTTTTTACCTTTCTTAAAAACAAAATTTGGGACTTCCTCCAGTTTTTGTGTCAAACCGATATAACCAAACATAACCTTCCATTTATAGGCCATGATTCTTTTTAATTCCAGTGACTGCTTATGGCGAGGCGTAGTCATAGCCTTGCTGTAATCAATCAAGCTGTTATTTGTGATGTTAACAAAATTAGATTTTGAATGTAAATTTGGACTAAATCTACTAGATCTGTTGCTGCAAATGCTTGCTGCCACCTGATCTACAAATTTAACAGGAAAGCCTCTGTCTAAAAACATGAACTTGAGGTAGTCTAGTGTTCTCAAAAAAGTGCTAATCAGACACAAGCCTGGAAATTTAACCATTTGGCACTTGAGTTTTGTTTTTTTTTTTGCCAGTAGGGGTGGCAACTGAAATAGTGTAAATAATGATTTGAAAAGGTGGATGCCCTAAAAATATTGGACAGGAATAGATTTCTCACACAATCTTTGGAAAATGTAATATCCAAATATTCTAGGTCTGTATCACTTAGTCAAAGTTACATAACTTTGAACACCTAATGGTTGAACCATTATGTTCGAAGTTACATAACTGCGACTACCTAAAAAAAAGAAAAAAAAAAAAAAAGCACAACAGACAACAAAATAAACTGTTGTAAGCAGGGGCGCAAGCCCCCCTGCACCCCCATGTGGGGGGGCTGCACCCCCACCCCGCTGCTACTTAAATATACCAACTCCGAGATCGCAGCACATTGAACAGAATGGAAACCTCCACCTATGGAGATTTCCATTCACACGCTCGAATGTTTACAAATTCAAACGTATGGTCTAGTCTCGAAGACATGATAGGAACCCAAATATTCTATATGGTCCATGTCAGCATGATGTGTAAGCTCAAGAAATTCAACATTGTCAGAAATGTACGGAATCATTTTTTGTAACTTTTTTTAAGTATTAAAGCAAAAGTAAAAAAGCAGCAAACCAAAGACCAGGAAGGAACCAGACCACAAAACTTATAAGCTTTCGTTCGTTTAATAAAACACCACGAACTTCATCAGAATATATACAAAAACTAGAAACCACCCTTTAAATACTTGTCATGTGCAAAAAAAATCATCCAATGACAAAATGCTTCAAATAAATTATTTAAATAGCCATTATGATGTCATGAACATTTAAAAATGCACTAAAAATTCTTAACATTGCATATATAAAAATAAAAATAAGAAAATGTATATATATATATATATATATATATATATAAGTCAAAAATAACAAACTACTACACAGTGTTTCATCAAATAAAGCCCATTTTATGAACAACTACATCAAAGCCTTTTTAGCTGAAGAAAACACTTGATGTTAATAGTTTCATTTTGCCCTGGAGCGTAGTCTGCTCTTAAAGCTGTCTGCCATTTAGTTTCCCTACATTCTAATAAGGCTTTAAAATTACCCTCCAAAGGACCACAAACTACGTTATCTAAGACAAAGAATGTAAATTTCTTAAAATTGTTACATAATAAAGCATGTCGTGCCCGTGCATTATTCCTGTCTTTGTTTCTCACTGCCAACACATGTTCATAAATCCTTCTACTTAGTGACCTGATGGTCTTGCAAACATAAAAACTGGTAAAAGAATTACATATTGCGAGATAAACAATACCCACAGAATTACATGTAAACCTGTCTTTTGCCTAAATAACTTTATTGAAATGTTTCAACTCAACAGAACCTGAATTGGCTATGTGTCTACATTGCCTACAATGACCACAAGCAAAAGTCCCAACTGGGTCTTTGACCCCATTGTGTGATGTCTTGGACGTATTTTTAAGTATACTTCTTATATTACATACTTTCTTATAAGTGAACAAAGGTTCATTACCCAGGACTTTCACCAATGTCCAAGCAATACCTTCCTGTTTTCCTTAATAACACGCCTAATAATGTCCATTCCATCTGAAATGGGCAATGGGAAGGCCAGCTCAAACACCTTGTTGTTTTGTTTCACCCTACTTGCCACACTGAAATTACCTCTCCAGATGGAACTAGCTAGACTGTCTCTGACAGTTGTAACTTCAGCAACAATGTTACGTAACCAAAACAAATCATATCCCCTGGCTATAAAAAATCTAGTCAGTTTATTAACCTCACCATTGAAAACAGAATCTTCACTAGTCAAATTACTCAACCTTATAAGTTGTCCCTTGACAAACCCCTCTTTTCATATGTTGGGAGTGAAGATTGTCCCTGTGCAGGTACTGATTGACAAAAGTAGATTTCCTATGGATACTGCTACTACTGAAACTAAAACTGTCATCAAATAGTTCCAAATGAGTATCCAAGAAGTCTATTATTTTCCCAAACCCTCTCAGGGTAAAGTTAAAAAAAATGGTTGAACAGTTCAGGTCTTGTAAGAATAACTGGAAACTATCAAAGTTCCCTTGCCACAAAAAAAAAACAAAAAAAAAAAAAAACAAATCATCAATGTAACTCCTGTAATATAAAATATTCTTAGCGAAAGGATGTGTCACAAGTAATTTCATCTCCCACATAGCCATAACTAGATGGGCAAAAGAGGGAGCCACTCTACTATCCATGGCCACACCAGAGATTTGTTGAAAAATACTAGTTCCAAACTTGAAAAAATTACTTTCCAAAATCAGTTCCATTAAAACACACAGTGTTGATCTTATCATTGTCAAAATCAGTATGACCAGTCAAATATTCCCTAAATAAATCAATTCCAGCTTCTTGATTTATACTTGTATAGAGGGAAGTGACATCAAGTGTTGCAAAATATATAGTTGACATATCAACATTTTCCAAACTAAATTCACGTAACAACTATAACAGATGCCATGAATCTTTTAAATAAAGTCTTGAACTCTGAACAGTGGGGTTCAAAATTCTGTCTAACTAAATAGACATTGGTTCAGTCTTAAGAGTATGCTGCTGACACTATGGGTCTAAAAGGGGGGAAGGGCACTTCTGCATTTATGAACTTTAGGAATACCAAAGAGAACTGCTAACTTTGGATGTTCAACCTGTAAGAACATACATGCTGAGTGTCCAATATTACTGTGACAAAACAAATGAAACAATAAAGTATCAATATGCTTAAAACACAATAAAACTTTATTTATATTGACCTGTTTGTAGTTTTTATGGTCACTCAAAAGTTGCAGCATAGCATTTTCATAGTCCACAGTATGCATAATGACTAGGGCCCCACCCTTATCTGCCTTCATTAATCTCAGATCCTTGTTAGTAACCAAGTCAATTAATGCTTTCCTCTCTCCCTGAGTAAGGTTATCAGAACTATGGGACCCTCTGCTAATGTCCCTAAAATGCTGTTCACATAATGTACCAAAAACTTGTAAGGAAGAGCATAAGGCAGGATTATAATTACTTCAACGTTTACATTGTTCTCTGGGTAAAACAGAAGTAGATAAACCATCAAAAATGAATTTCAAATTCAATTTTAAGTATAACTTAAAATCCACAAACAAATTTACTACATTCACTTTGTTGCAAGGAATAAATGTAAAGCTGCGTTGTAGCACCTTATAGGTGTCATCTGTTAAGTTAACATCAGACAAATTTAAAATGTTTATACAAAAATTTAAGCTTTCTTTTTGTTGTTTCTGTACCTGTTGTTCCCTTTCTTCCCTTGTTCCTTCTTGTGTGTGGCCTGAACTTATTTCAACCACATTGGGGTTCCCTGCACCCGTGATTTGTCCACTAAAAAAGATCCATTCATTGTGGACATAGAAGCACCACAATTGGGAGAATTGTTAACAACATTTGTATTGCCAGCATCACACTGACTAGAAACAGAAGTAGAGGCAACTGCCTCTGTAAGACCATTAGTACTATCAAATGCACCAGTTGTTTTCACAGTTTGTACTGATGTTAAATGTTTAGGTAAAGGATAGGCGGTCTTGTCTTTATAGGCAGCCAAGTCCCTCTTCAATTTTCTTTGTTTCCTATTAATAATGGTCGTCCTCTGCCTATCTACTTTGATGGAAATACCTTCATGTAATGTAGAAAAGAGCTGGAAACATTTGAACCCCCTAACTTTCATGTCCACAGTTTCCATGTCAACTTTTAAGTTAGTAATACTACATTTATAATGGGTGACCAACATTTTCATTAGGGCAACGCCAGTACCATTAAAAAGTTCAGTCAATTGCTGGTACAAAGTGTCCCTTTGTTAAACAACTGTGAATACAACTGGTGCATTTGATAGTACTAATGGTCTTACAGAGGCAGTTGCCTCTACTTCTGTTTCTAGTCAGTGTGATGCTGGCAAAACGAATGTTGTTAACTGTTCTCTCAATGTTGGTGCTTCTATGTCCACAATGAATGGACCTATTTAGTGGACAAATCAGGGGTGCAGAGAACCCAGAGGTGGTTGAAAGAAGTTCAGGCCACACATAAGAAGGAACAAGGGAAGAAAGGAAACAACAGAAACAACAAAAAGAGAACTTAAATTTGTGTATAGACATTTTAAATTTGTCTGATGTTAACAGATGACACCTATAAGGTGTTAATAAATATCGACACAATTGTAGAGAAAACCACGTTTTATAAAAAAGCAAACAGCAAAGCGTTCGGGTATAACCCTTTCTCAATGCTAATACAAACTCTAAAGACAGGTGAGTTTAAATACAAATCAAATAGTCACATGACATGCAGCCCAAAGTCATATGACCAACATAAAATCATATACATAAAAAATATATACATAAAAAACATGTTAAAAACATAATAAACAAAACTCAAACTAACAGTGTAACTTAGTTTGTTGAAATTTTATAAGAATAGGTTTTAATGTAATCATGGAATTTAACCCTGGTGAACGATCCGCAGCAAATCTAAGTATCCATTCATATTCCTTAGTCTCAATTAAATTATTAATGTCTCCACCTCTTATATTAGTATGCACATTATCTATAACTCTAAATCTAAGCCTGTGATTAGAACCACAAGCACTTATGTGTTTGTACAGAGCATTTTTATCATTCATTCTCCTGATCTCTGATTTGTGTTCAGTAATACATTCTTTAAGCTTCCTTGACGTTTTTCCTACATAAAATGCTGGACATAACACACAAGTTGCTAAATATACAACATTGCTAGTGATGCACATTGCTGTCAAATTAAATTTGTAAATTTTACCTGTTTTAGGATGTTTGAACACATTACTATCAACATTAAAAATATCAAGACAACAAGAACAATTCAAACAACAAAATGTACCTAACTTTGAATTAATATGTGATTTATAAATGCTATTAAACTCCTTATAGCATAATTTATTTTTTAAAGTTTTCATGTTCCTATATGAAAAATGCGGACTGTCATCTAGGACAGCTCTGACATCATCTGATGACATCAGAATAACCCAATTCTTTTTTATCACTTTCTTAACTAAGTGCATCCTAACATTGTATGTAGTAACATATCTAACCTGAGTGTCTTTTTCTTTTACACTTCTTAGGTTAGAATTGGACTCAGGGTCCAATAAAAAAGTAGGTTTAAATTTTGTCCCTCTGTCAACAATAGTCTTTTCCTTTAGATTTGAAAGGAAATCAAAATCATATCCACTGTTCAAAAAATCTTACATAATATCATCCAACTGTTCTATAAAACACATATCATCTGTGTTTAACCTACTTACTCTACTAAACTGAGATGTTACTATACCTTTAAAAATATGTGGAGCATACATACTACTACTGTGAATATATCTACCAGCGTAAACATCCTTTCTATAAACACTAGTTTGCAAAAATCCTTCAACTAGTTGTATCTTAACATCAAGAAAAGCTATAGCGTGGTCTGTACATTCCTTCTTAAAATTTGAAGAACTCTTAGTCGTGTTTAAATATTGCACATAGTCAGCCAACTGAGACAAGGAACCTTTCCAAATCATAAAACAATCATCCACAAAACGTTGGTAAAAGCATATATACTTCTTCAAAGGATGAGTGTTGCTACAAATATACATTTTCTCCCATTGGTGCAAGACTAAACTGGCATAAGTGTTGGCAACTGATGTGCCCATAGCCACACCAGTTAATTGTAAATATATATGTTCATCAAACACAAAAACATTGTTGGATAACACTATGTCCAACAAAAAACAGGTATTCTCTATATGGATTGTTGACATATTAGCTTGTGACAACAGGAAATCCCTAATTGAATTAATGCCATACTCATTAGGTATAACAGTAAAGAGAGATGAAATGTCTAGAGTAACAAATAAAAAATCACCCTGATGAAGGGAAGTAATACTTAAACTATTATACCAACGGCATGATTTAAATATAAAATCCATGGTATCCCTCAACACATTGCTGCATTGTACTAAGAATGGTTGTAATTGTGTCTGAAGATAAATTGAAATAGGCTCAGTGAGCCAACCACGTCCTGACACTATGGGTCTCAGGGGAGGATTTTCAAACGACTTGTGAATCTTTGGGAGACCATAAAGCTGGGGAATTTTAGGACAGGGAACACTGAAAAAATGAAATAGATCTAAGGTGATGTCACCATTGATTTGTAAGTCATATATCGACATATTCACCACACTTATACATTTCTTGACATCTAAGTGTGTAATGCATTTAAAAGCATTTTCATCTTCAAGTAAAGAAATCATGGACTGCACATAGCTGACACGATCCATTAATACTACAGCGCCCCTTTATCAGCTTGTTTGATAATAATGTCATCTCTTTCTAGTAGTGATCTCAGAGCTATATATTCATCATAAGTAAAATTATACAGTTTCTTTTTCAAATTTCTAGAATATATGTCCCTCAGCTCTCTTTCACATAAATCATGAAAAGCTGTTAGTACAGGTATACTAACAGGAATGAATGTACTGCATCTTTTACAACAAGTTTGAGGGAAGGTAGAATTGCCAAACAAAACTTTAAGATTAATGTTTCTCACAAATAATTTAAGATCTGTCAAAGCTGTGGTAATATCATCACTAGCCATAGGAATAAAGCCAAGTCCCTTTTGTAGCTGCGAATAATGCGAGTCTGTCAAATCAAAGACAGATAAGTTCAAAGTACCTTTGATTATTTTCGGCTTATTTTCCCTTGCCCTAAATGGCTGTCACTTTTTCTTTTTGTCGGAGCCATAGTTTGTCTTGCTGTTGAATTATTCCTCGATCCAGAATGCTCCAAAACTTTCTCAGGTTGAACTAATTGAAAATGCTTGTGTGACAAGTTTAGAGTTGACTGATATGTTTTCTTTAAGCCGACAGATGTATCACTATTGCCATTCTGCTTGTCCGCATCGCCATTGTGTGAGCACACACTCACACCAGCCACATCCAAAGTCATTGTAGTAGGCGTATTCTCATTCACCTGTTTCAGCGAATCAGTGAGCGTCAGACCTTGAGGCAAAGGACTAGCCGGCAGAGAATCAGTAAAATCATCCAGAGTATCTAGATGAACTGGATTTACACGTGCTGCAATATTATAATCTTTATTCGAGTCATGCTTCGGCCAAGAAAAGATATGACCTATTTGGAAGTCATTAATATCACAAACAAGCTTACGTTTTTTAGTAGCTTCCAGCCTATCATCAAGGATTTGTATTCTGTCGATCATTTGTTGGTAAACATTCAACATTTTAGTAAAACAAGACATAGACATTATAGTATTCTCCATAGACATAATTTCTTCCTTCAGTTCACATTCACTAACAGAAAAAAAGTAATTCATAAGAGCCATATAATCAAGGCTCAACTTGATGTTTAACTGTTGCCACCGCTTAAGTAAGTTCGGATATACATTTCCATACGAGGGCATTTTTAAAATTCTCAAGCCTCTCGGAACAATACCCCTTTCCAAATAAGCAGAAAAACTGAAATGCTGCCACTGCAAGCGCTTAAAAGCACCCATCTTTCTCTCCAGCAATTGCAATTTCATATTAAAGTCCACAGTACTGTCAATATTAAGAGAACCATCAGTCCCAGCATCATGGCATGTAGTAGAAACAAACTGCAGCAACGGATTAGTCTCATTCACCAAAAGAGACTTAACAGAACCTGTATTCTTCAAAACCGCCATGCTATTAATGGATAAACGGGCTGCACAAATTCTCTAGGTATTCTCCAACGACAGCAAAATACCAACGCAAAATAGAAATAAAGAGGCTGTAACAAATTGATAAATATCGACACAATTGTAGAGAAAACCACGTTTTATAAAAAAGCAAACAGCAAAGCTTTCGGGTATAACCCTTTCTCAATGCTAATGCAAACTCTAAAGACAGGTGAGTTTAAATACAAATCAAATAATCACATGACATGCAGCCCAAAGTCATATGACCAACATAAAATCATATACATAAAAAATATATACATAAAAAACATGTTAAAAACATAATAAACAAAACTCAAACTAACAGTGTAACTTTGTTGAAATTTTATAAGAATGGGTTTTAATGTAACCATGGAATTTAACCCTGGTGAACGATCCGCAGCAAATCTAAGTATCCATTCATATTCCTTAGTCTCAATTAAATTATTAATGTCCCCACCTCTTATATTAGTATGCACATTATCTATAACTCTAAATCTAAACCTGTGATTAGAACCACAAGCAGTTATGTGTTTGTACAGAGCATTTTTATCATTCATTCTCCTGATCTCTGATTTGTGTTCAGTAATACGTTCTTTAAGCTTCCTTGATGTTTTTCCCACATAAAATGCTGGACATAACACACAAGTTGCTAAATATACAACATTGCTAGTGATGCTCGTTGCAGTCAAATTAAATTTGTAAATTTTACCTGTTTTAGAATGTTTGAACACATTACTATCAACATTAAAAATATCAAGAAAACAAGAACAATTCAAACAACAAAATGTACCTAACTTTGAATTAACTGCATGTGTTAAAAACGGAAATTTTTCTGCTTAGTAGAAAGCTACATCTTATTGATTATTTTTCTAAAAATAAGAATGTTTTACATGAAAATAATATTGTGGATGATAGTACTGATTCAGATGAATCATTTTTTTCATGTTCATCTATACTGGATATGTCTAATGAGCAAGTTTATAATGCATATGACAATTTGGATGCAAGTGCTATTACAGCAAAAAGTTATTTTATTCCTCCATTTACAAATAGTTATATACAGGGATATATTCCACTTGTTAATTATGAAATTGATCAACTATATAAGGCATGTATAAATAATAAGTCTGATGTTTGCTTCAATATGAGTAAGGATCAGTGGTTAGAATTTAAATAATTTTGTACCAGTAGAAACATAGTAGTTAAACCATCTGACAAGGGAAATCAAATTGTAATTTTACATTACATACAATATTTGGATATTTGTTATTTTCATCTTAATGATGCAGATGTTTATCAAAGATGTGATATTTCAAACTATCATAGGGCTGTGGAAGAATACATATTGTTATTAGATAAAGACATAGATTGTGATATTTCACTACCCATGATATATCTAGGAAGTTTCAAGTTGAAAATAGTACAATTGCAGTGTTTTATTGTGTTCCCAAGACACATAAAGGTTTAGAAAATTTGAGTGGTAGACCAATTGTATCTGCAGAAAAATATTTTTGAGGCCTATTAGTAATTTGTTACATGAATACTTGAAAAAGTATGTTTTAGGAATCCCTTCTTATGTTAGGGATAGCCAGGACTTTTTCAGTAGGATTAAAACTATGCAGTGGAATGATTCTATGTTCTGGCTATGCCTAGATGTCAAAAGTTTATATACAAATATAAAACATGAAATAGGTATTCAATCTCTTTTTTATTTTTTGGGGGATTCACCTATGTCACATTTTTTCATTGAAGTGGTATCTTTTTGTTTAAAAAATATATATTTTTTTATTTTTAATGGGGAAATGTTTCAACAATTGCAGGGTACGGCCATGGAGGCTGCATTTGCCCCCATGTACGCAAATTTTGTTATGGCTAAATTTGAAATAGATAATATATATCCACATAGCTTTTATAAAGCAAGTGTTATTTTATATTTGAGATTCATCGATGATTTGATTTTTTTATGTCAAGGAAAAATGGAAGATGCTGCTATGCTTGTAAAAGATTTACAAGTTAATTCAATGGACCTAAAATTTGATGGAATACAATTGGGTCATAGTGTGAATTTTTTAGACATTAAGCTGGATAGACTGAATACAGGTCTATATAACAAATTCACACATAGAAACCATTTTCTGTATGGAAATAGTTGTCATCCTGGGCACTTGTTATCTGTTTTGCCCTATAATGAATTTTTGAGAATTAACAGATTGTGTAGCACAGAAGAAGTCTTTAAGTCAGAAATAAATATGGCTGAACGAATGTTCCTCAATAGAGGTTATGATGAACAACAGGTAGTGGAGGCTAAAGTTAAAATTTTTTGAACTAAGAGATGGACAAGAGAGAAAAGGAGATAGATTTTTCTTTAGAAATAGGGAAAATGATATAGTTGAAAATAATAATAATAATAGAGTTTTGGGTAGACAGACACAAAATGAAATCTATTTTGTCACTACCTTTAATGTACTTACAAATAGAGTGGTACAGTGTGTAAAACAGTTTTGGCCCATGTTATTAAGAGATAAGGAATTGTGTTATTTGCTACCTGAGCAAATTAAAATCTCTTATAAGAGGGCCAGAAATCTGAAAGATATGGTAGAACTTAATCCTTTTCGTCTGTCATCTAGTAATACAAATGCAAGTGGAATAAAAGAAAAGGGAACTTTTCCTTGTAATAAGTGCTCAGTTTGAAAATATTTGGTGCCCTATTTTACATATATTAATAGAATCACTCCTAGGTGCTATTACACCTGTTGCACAGAGGGAGTGGTTTATGCATTAAAGTGTACTTGCAATTTGTATTATATAGGAGAGACATATAGAAGTTTTAAAGTACGCATACAGGAACACATTAGGGACATTAAAACAAGTGATTAGAATGTCCTTTAGGTGCCCATTTTTTACATTATCATAATTCTAAGACTGACGATCTGAAAGGTTGTGTGTTAGAGAAGGTAGATGTATTACTTGGGGAACATAAAAATGTTAATAATAAACTGCTACAGAAGGAAACATTGTTTATTTTAAAGTATGGCACATTGGAGCCCTTTGGGCTTAACAGAGAGTGTAATTGGAAATATGTTTTTTGTTTGTCTTTCGGCTTTTTCCCGGTAAGGGGTCGCCACAGCGGAACTCCGGTCCGATAATAATTGGAAATATGTAATTTAAATAAGTAATTGTTTTATTGAGTTGATTGTCAATTAAGGTATTTAGTAGATGTATTTAAGTGCATGTATTATGATGTTTTTACTTTTGGAAGGCATTTCATGCTGAGGCGCTAAATGTGTATTACATTTTCTTACTTTTGTAGCTGTGGTGGTCATCTTTGTAGTGTTTGGAACTGTTTTTTTTCATCTATTGTGGTTTTGCTGCTAAGATAAGATATTATATTAGACCTAAAGTCACTTGTGAAAGCAAAATATACCTCCCAAAAACATTAAATAATGTTTGCAAACACTAGGGCAGCAGTAGCCCCCCATAACAATTTGCTTAAAAATGAATACAGTGTCAATAAAGCATAATAAAAGTAGACTGCCATTATATAAAAACATCTCATGTGCCAACATAGCTTCATAGAACCAGCCTCTACCTGTTGAGTGAGGAATGACAGAAAATATGTAGCTAATATAAACTGTAATGAAGCGAGAATCTTTGCCAAATTCCAAGTCAGCAATGACTGCTAAGATATGCCACAAGTCTTTAAAAAAAACATGTTTTTTCATGCTAAAAAAGACTTCAATTTTTGGCCACAAATACAGCCAACAGTTCTGTTTTAGAGCCTGCAGAAACACCAGTAGACCCAAGAAGGGGATCTAAACTGTCTTTGCAGGTTTTTGGAATGATAAATGTAGAAGATATAAATGTATTTTTAACCATGAAGCCATGAATGTCAGAGAAAAGTATGTTCAATGTTTAAATCATATAGTAGTATGTCAATTTTTTTAAGAAAGCTGTATTAATTTCATTCCTAGAGACTGGTGAATAACAATTTTATCATTAAAAAATTTAAACATCTTGGCTGAATACTCATGAGAACCAGCCAACCACTCCCTTGTCAGGTTCATAACTGTCATGTGATGGTCTGCCATCAAGTTATGCAGTGTCTTATTTTCATCCCTGTCAAAAAAGGTGAAAAATATTGTTAACCTTTTTGTTTTTATCCAAATCTGGATTTGAATTCCACATAATTTTCATATAATGACAGTGTATTGTTCAATGGTAAGGTTAAATGTACTATGCCTATGAAACGTTTCCGAAGTAACACTGCCAAATTTTGAACCAAACAATAAATAAAAGCAGACTTTTCTTGTAAACAGCTTAAGTTCCTTACTTGGTCCATGATATTAATCTTATTGCTAGGTACCAAAATGAACCCTTTCTTTAAAAGACTAATTAGTGCTGGGGAAATTTCAACATTAGTATAATTGACCCCCCCCACACACACCTCAAAAAAACACAGTACCTCATTATCTGTTTCCTCTCCTCTTTTTCTGAAATGTGGTTCCATTCCATTAGTTGAACATAGACTGGTACATCTGCTAGCTGTGCTGGTAAGGTACCAAATAATCTGTTGCTTGGTGACTCCTGATCTTCTTTTGTATTGTCTTGGATCTTCTTGTGTGTGGGGGAATCTCTTAAAAATCATTGTTTTCTCATACATATATTTCTTCTTGTAGATTGCCTATAGTATTGTCATTGCCTATGGCATTTACATTGGAAACAAGAACTAAACCAGCACTTGCTGTATGGTTTTGTTACTGATAACCCCTTTTTTGCCAGAGGTAGGATAAGCTGATGTTCTTCATGTTTCACTGTTGCAATCATTACAATTGGGGTAATCTGCTGGCAGGTTGCCGTCAGTCGGCTTGATTAACAAAGTCTTGGGTCCTACGTCGGTTGCTGTCCCTTCTTCCATGACGTCAGGTCGTCAGGGGTATAAAACATGCAGCCGATGCCATTACATCAGTCTTTCTTGCTGCACGGTGCCCGAAGCAGAAGCAGTTTGCAAGTGTCCATTGGCCGACTCCTGAAATTTTAATTTTCGAGTTTCATAACCGAAGTCTTCAACTAAAAGCTAAGTACCCCGTTTGGGGAAACTTTTTCTTGCTCCTTACCGATGTCAGTAAAAGTTAATAATTGTATTACTTGTGGGAAGCAAATATCTCATAAGATTTAATTTGTACTGTATTCCTTGCCTAGGTCCTGACCACAACGTGCCTTGCTGTTGGTTTTGTGCTAAATTTAATCAACGCACTATTAAACATCGGTATATTTTTGTTTCTAAATATTTTGGCTCGAGATTTAAATATCCAGAAATGTCGTCAGTTAGCAATCCGACTACCGGAATACCTAAAAAACGCAAAGAAAAAGACAGAGACAAACCGTCAAGGTCCAAAACCGACGACGAAGCTTCTCCTAAGCCAGTTGCCGGTTCGCCAGTACTCAGTGAGGTGCTTTCGCAGACTCTGATACCTGCTACTTTTGATTCGCAGGCCTCTACTGAGACCCATTCAGAGTCTGGTATGCCACGAGATACTTTCAGTATTGAACCTGCGGATGTCTCTACCTTAGATGGGTCCAGAGCCACTGAGCAGGCACCAGCTTCTGAGGGTGTTTTCAGGCTTAAAGATTTGTATATTAAACCAATGCCATCTTCATAACTAAGGCCAAAATCTACTTCTGTTTCCAAAGAAATGACGCTTGGGCCATGTGTACAGGCCCCAATGCCTAAAAAACAAATGATCAAAATGTCTGAGGATTTAATTACCTTGATCAGGGGTACCCATCCTGCTAAGAGGCCTAGGCAAGGCACTGACTATGAATCTTCAGATCAAGTTTCTATCTCTTCTGATTCCTCTTCTGATCAGGAATTATCTGTTCCCACTTATGAGGACTCTGATGCAGAAGATTCCATCTCTTCTGCTTCTCCTCCTGAGGATTTTTCTTTTGGAGAAACTTTGCATACCTTAAGGGAACAGTTTCACTGGGAGAGTCAGGATTTTTCAGAATCTATAAAGAGACTTAGGGATTTTCTTCTTCTTCCTCAGCATAGGCCTTTGGCTATACCTCCTATTCTAGACATTGTTGATGATGTTTTCTCAGAGTCCAGTATGACTCCTGATTCCCTGCCTCTGGCTCCTAGTAAGCCAAACAGATATTACAGGGTTCCTGACTCCCACAAATTCCTTTTTAAAAGCCATACTGCTGACCCTGAAAACATTTTACAGGGTCCCAAGGGCGTTAAGGTTTCTACTGCAAATAATCCTACCCCGTCTGATAGAGATTCCAGGGCGCTGGATAGATGGGATAAGAAGGTTTACACGTCTGCAACCTTGGCAATCAGGGCTTTAAGCTGTCAATTTCACATGCTTAAATATCAACAGCATGTCATGGGTTTACTTAAACAGAAAATGATGTTGATTTCTGACTGTGTGGAAAATAAAGAGTTGCAGGATTTATTGCATTCAGCTGAACAAGTTGGAAAACATACTTTGCAATGTGGTTTTGATTCCTTGGAGGCCTCTTGCAGGGCTGCTGTAACTGGATCTGTGATAAGAAGGCATGCTTGGCTCAAGGAGCAAAATCTGCCTGACCATGTTAAAGCAAAATTGTTGGATGCTCCTTAGCAACAGGACAGTCTATTTGGTAATAAGGCTGAAGAAGTTTTGAAAAAGATGGAAGATAAAGCTAAATCTATGCAAACTGTGAACGATTTCCTACAAGTGCAGCCACCCATGTTCAGTAGGCATTGGCCTATTAAGAACTGGTCCTTTCCTGTACACACTAAAGCCGCTCAGGTCAAACCCAGACATTCCAAAGGCTCCAGGTTTCAGTCACAAGGAACTTATAGAACAAAGCAATGGGGTGCCTCCACCTCTAAATCTGGAAGTAACAAGGCACCTTCCTACGGTAAACAGTCTCAATGACATTCCACTGCAATCACCAAGCACTTCTCTTTTGGCCGCCCCTTTGGGGGGAAAACTGGCACTTTATGCACGAAACTGGCAACTGATTATCCAGGACAAATGGGTTTTAAATATAGTATCCCGGGGATACAGATTTCATTTCCACACATTGCTAATCCCAAACAGATGGCCATATCTGCCTTCAAATCAGTGGGCAGAGGCCCAGAAACAAGTTATGCCCTGCATGAATATGGGGGCTATTCAGCCAGTACCAGAAAAGGAAAAGGGACAAGGTTTTTATTCAAGACTTTTCCTGGTACCCAGAAAAGACAAATCATGGCGTCCAATTCTGGACTTATCCATTCTAAATACATTTCTGGACATTCCAAAATTCAAGATGCTGACTCTCCAACAGTTACTACCTATGCTAGGCAAGGATGCCTGGTTGGTAATTCTAGACTTAAAAGAGGATTACCTGCATATCCCAATCAGGGAATCTTGCAGAAGATACCTCCACTTCAAAGCAGGCTATTTGCATTACCAGTTCTATGCACTGTCCTTTGATTATCTACTGCACCTAGGGTCTTCACAAAGTGCCTGGCACCAGTAATTGCTTTTTGCAGACAAAGAAATATTCAAATGTATCCATACCTGGATGATTGTCTAATACAGGCAGAAAACAAGGACACTCTTCTAAAACATCTGGCATTTGTAAAAAGGCTTCTAACTTGCTTAGGGTACACCATAAACGAAAAGAAATCACAACTGGTACCCTCTCAAATAATTACATTCCTGGGTGCAAGCTTGAATACAACTGCCCAGATGACTTACCTTACACCAAAAAAAACAATTCAATTGATGACTTACTTCAAACAGGTGGCCACAAAAACCCAGCTATCTGCAAGACAAATTCTGCAGGCCTTGGGGTTCATGGCCTCCTGCATTCTTCTCATTCCATATGCAAGACTGCATATGAGGAAACTTCAATGGTACCTAAAAAGCTTATGGAGTCAACATTGTCACAGCCTGGAAACAATAAAAGGTAGATAATTCCTTTCATTCCTTGCCTGCAACTAGAGTTCCTATGGTGGGCAGAGGCCTGCCACCAAAACAAGGGACTGTCATTCATTCCACCCCCTGCCGCCCAAACCCTGACTACAGACACATCAGATTATGCTTGGGGGCGCATCTGGCAGGGGAGATGCATTCAGGGCCAATGGAGCCCAAATCAAATGCACCTACATATCAATCAGAAAGAGATGCTAGCTGTACAGAATGCTCTGACAGCCTTCAAGGAGTATCTTCATTCAGGAGAACTACTGATAAAGACAGACAACACCACAGTTATGTGGTACATAAACAAGCAGGGGGGGTACCCATTTCTACCCCCTTTGCAGACTAGCCATGGCATTGTGGGACACGGCCTTGACTTATCACATACATCTACAAGCTGAATTCCTGCCAGGAAAGCAAAATACTCTGGCAGACGAACTAAGCAGGAATCTTATGGACCCATACAAATGGAAACTGGAATCTCAAATCTTCAGCATGTTGACGCGCAAATGGGGGAGCCCAGACATAGATCTTTTTGCTTCACCCCAAAACTATCAGTTAGACAAATTCTGCACAAGAATTCATCACAAAAAAAGCTTGGAAAGTGGATGCTCTATCCTTCAGCTGGAAAAACCTGTCAGTCTATGCCTTTCCCCCTCTGCCTCTGCTCTCCAAGGTCTTACTAAAAGTCAGACAGGAAAAAACAAAAATAATTCTGATTGCTCCAGACTGGCCTCGCCAACACTGGTACCCACTCCTACGCAATATGTCACACCTTCCTCCGTGGTACCTGCCTCAGGCACCTTACCTACTGTCTCAGCAGAACTATCAAATTCTGCACACTCAGCTCCAAACTCTTAATCTTGTAGCATGGCTAATCAACTAATTTCACCAGTTACAGCTCTCAGCAAACCTGTGATGGATGTCATTTTGGAGGCTAGAAGGCCTAGTACTAGAAAATCTTATAATGACAAATGGAAAAGATTCTGTACCTGGAACCAAGCACAAGGAATAAGGACAGCAATGCCTAATATTCCTCAGATTCTGCAATACTTAACTGAGATGCTTCACAAGGGCCTAACTTTTTCTTCCATAAAATCCATGCCTCTGCCATTTCAGCTCATTACAACACAGAGCCTCCCCTCTTTTCTCATCCTCTGTTAAAGCAGTACCTCAGAGGGGCCAAAAAATTTATGACCTCGCAGGGGAGCACCAACTCCTGCATGGAACCTCAGTTTTGTTTTGGAAAAACTCACTCTACCTCCTTTTGAGCCAGCTGCTACTGCAAACCTAAATTTTCTCTCTTGGGAAACAGCTTTTCTTTTAGCAGTCACTTCAGCTAGAAGGATTTCAGAATTACAGGCTCTTATGGCAGTGGAGCATTTCATTATTTTTTACCCGGACAGAGTGGCTCTCAGGACCAATCCATCCTTTATGCCTAAAGTGGTATCTAGTGTGGCCATTAATCAGACCATTCATCTGCTAACTTTCTTCCCAAGTCCACAGAACAAGGGTGAGCAGATTCTGCATTCATTGGATGTACACAGACAACTAAGATTCTACTTAAACAGGACAAAACCTCTAAGAAAATCTGAACAATTACTGGTGGAATTTGCTGCAGGGGCAGACGGAAAGGCTATTTCAAAGTAGACTATTTCCAAATGGATAAGCCATTGTATTCGTTTCTGCTATATGCAACATGGTAAATCTGTCCCCAAGGGGATCAGATCTCATTCCACCAGGGCTGCATCTACTTCTGCAGCCTTTCTCAGAGGGGTTCCTACCAGAGACATTCTAGAAGCTGCAACCCGGAGCTCAGTTCATATGTTCACCAAACATAACCATTTACCTGTCTTCTCTAAATCCAGAGCAGGCTTTGCCACTGCTGTTCTGCAAGGCCTTATAGCTTCTCCTAATGTTGTATAAATCCATCCTCCCAACCATAGCTTTGGGATTCTACCCAAATGTAATGACTGCAACAGTGAAACACGAAAAACATAGTACAGTTGTATACACTTACCATAAATGTAGATGTTCGAGTGTATTCACTGTTGCAGTCCTGGTTACCCTCCCTCCAGCCCCCTGTTTTTTCTCTAACTGTACCTCTCATTTCTGTTACTATCTTTAAAAGCCTTTTTGGTGTATTTGCTTTTGTTTGGAGGTTTATGTTTTTTTTTTTTTTTATTCTACATATATATTTATATTTATATATTTTGCTCCCCATTTGGGGGGGCACCTGTCATCTGGGGCAAGAAAAACTGATGTAATGGAGTCGGCTGCATGTTTTATACCCCTGACGACCTGACCTCATGGAAGAAGGGACAGCAACTGATGCAGGACCCAAGACTTTGTTAATCAGGCCGACTGAGGGCAACCTGCCAGCAGATTACCCCAAATGTAATGACTGCAACAGTGAATACACTCGAACATCTACATTTATGGTAAGTGTATAAACTGTACTTTTGTTTAGTGGTCATACTTTGACATGGCTCAACAGAACTTTTTTTCCTTCTTCCTTTCCTTAACTTTGTTGCATCTTTGAAATATTGTTTTTTTTTTTTTTTTTTTTTTTTTTGAAAACCATTGAGGATTGATGTGTGAGTTGCAGATTTCATTTCCTGTTGAAAATACATGTAAATGTAAAACCGGTTATTTTAATAACTTTCTAAGTACAAAAGATCAACACTTAATATCTGTCCCTGATTTTTGGCCTGTGTCACTCATTATTTTTTGGCTTTGTCCCTGATTCTTGTGCTAAAATGTTGAGTTAAATCTGTCTAATAATGATTAAAAAACATACTGTTCAAATCTGGAATATCATCTTTCCTTTTCAGTTAAGTATCCTATATCAGCTACAGCCATTGAATAAAACTAGTATAGTTTGCTTTTTGAATGTACATGAAGCATTCTTATTGGGTGTTTTTACTGGTTTGTTGCCTGGTCAATAGCCACCTTGCACTCATGCTGCTAGCCAGCCAGACATTTCAGTATTAGTTTATGCAGAAATTGAACCCTGAAGCAATACTAAACCATTCATAAGAAACTAACTTATGTCCATAACTAGTCCAGATTCTTGACTCAGACCTCTGTAGTTATTTTATCATCTTCTTGCTCCTTTACAGAAGTAGGTGTGGTGTGTACAGGAGGCAGGTTCCCAGCAAAAATGCTTTAAAGGCATAACAACATGTTATGGAATTCACTGCTTTTGTTTAATTCGGATTTCATTTTTTTCAAAATGTCTGGATTCACAAAATCTGATTTTGTACTTAGAATAGAAAATCCTGTCGCTGACATAACAATCGTATTAAAACAGGTCTCAAAAGTATGAACAATAAGCAAAACATGGCATTGTTGAGTGTTTAGGTGCCACATGACCTATTCCTTATGAATTGACAAAACCTAATCAAAGACTGGAAACCTCAAAAAATGCTGTGAAGCAGGAAGGCATTATTAGCAGCTCAGTTGGAGAAGCTAGCAAGGGATGTAGGATGAAACTTCCAATATCAGGTCTTCTTCCTTGGGCATTAGGTGTGTGATTTTACTTATAGTCATGATACTGTCCAGTGGAGACCTAAGAGTGTTTCCGTGGCTGTAGTTAAGCTGTCAAATGTTCTGTACATTTAATTTCTCCAAGTCTTTTGGGTTTCTAATACCGTGACATGAATGGACCCCAGTCCTAAGTCATGGTATAATTAAAGTTCTGGAAATTAGTATTGTCTCAGTCTTTGCTTTTTGCCAAAAGGGCTCTTTGCAGTACCTGCAATGTGGCCAGAATTGACTCCTTCGGCAATTCATATGGACTTACATGTATTGGTAGCATATCTAAGTAGGACTGTAGATTCTTTTTTATTAGACCTATTGCTGCTAGTACTATTGGAACTGTCTTGGTGTCTTTCTTCCATATATTTCTTATTTCTGCCTGTGAATCCTGTAATTTTATGGCTTTGTGTTTCTCCATACATGAGACACTATAATCACTAGGTATAGCAATTTCAGTGATCAATGCTATTTTTTCCTTTTTTTCATGGACTACTATATCTGGTTTCTTGCATCTGTTTTTTGAACTGTTGATAGTGGGTGATCTCATGAGATGGACATTTCATCATTCTCTGTAATGCTTTGTCATTCATATTTCTAGTGCTTCTCAGGTCCTTCTATGTTGTAACAATCCCCAGTGCAGCAGTCTTGTCACATTGTTGTGCCCTTCAGTGTACAAGCTCTTTGCCATGAGTGTATCACACCCAGCAACAAAGTGTGTGACTGTTCCAGTTCTTTTTTATAGAACCTATAGTTATCTGTTTCTCCCATTTGTTGAGCAGAATGTGTAAACCAACATGTTTGTAGTCCACTGTCTTAAATTGCTGTTATTGACCTTTGGCTTCAGCTCACCTCTACTTAACCATTCCTGTGTCAAATCCTGATCATCATGAAGTTGTTCCAGGAGACTTCTATACATGCCAGTATATTCAGGGCTTTTCCACATTTCTTTCCTTCTCGTCTGATCCTTCTCCTTATATTTTTTCTTTTGTTTTTGGCACATTCAATTGCTGTCTGATTTTTATTTACTTCTGGTTTGATTTCAATTCCACCTAAGCTAAGCAGAGAGGTCATTTTAGACTTCCTGTCCTCATGTTTTAAAACCATCACTATGCTTGGATTTGATGAGGTCATTAGATACGTATGCAGCTCCACAACTACAGATCTATACATGTAATCTATTTCGAGGAGGGCTATACCTTATTCATAGCATGGAATTTATAATCTTGGTATACACTGATTTTTATATATCACTTGGTAAGCATGAAACATTTTTCTTGTTTTTCTATCCAACTGATCCAATACCTATTGGGGCCAGTCAATCACATGCAAACTGTAAATTAAAACAGGGAGAGGAAACTGGTTTGTAAGCTTGATCTTTATTCTTAAATGTCAAGGTTGATTTCAATACAGTAAACTCTCAGTTAACCAGCACCCATGGGGATTGGTAGATGCCGGATAACTGTAGATGTTTTTCGTGTTTCACTGTTGCAGTCATCACACTTGGGTTATCCTGCCAGGGGTAGCCCTCAGTCAACCCGAATACCAGAGGCTTAGTATTTCTGCATTGGTTGCCATCACTCCAGGACTGACGTCAGGTTGTCAGTGGTATAAAAACTGGCAGCCAATGCCATTACATCAGTCTTTCTTGCTGAGGAGCCCAAAGCAGAAGCAGTTTGCATGAGTGCCGGTCAGCCTTTACCTGAGTTTTCATTTCCGAATTTGAAGTTGAAGTCTTCTAAAGCTAAGTACCCTGTTGGGGATCCTTTTTTCTTGCCCTAACCGATGTCAGAAAAAGTTAACAATTGTCTCACCTGTGGAAACCAAATACCACACTGAGATTTCCATTCTTACTGCTTCACCTGTATAGGCCCACACCATGATGTCCCTAGCTGTCAGTTTTGTGCTTTGTTCAAAGCCAAAACTGTACATCATCAGGCCCTTATCGTAGCTAAATACTTTCGCTCTCGATCTCCATATTCTGAAATGGCTTCGGTAAGCCATCCGACTACCAATCTTCTGAAAAAATATAAGGATAAAGACAGAGACAGACTGCACAGGTCCAAAACTGCCGCCGACACTTATGTTAAGCTAGTCGCCAGTTCGCCGGTACTCAGTGAGGCACTTTCGCAGCTCCTGATGCTCGCTTCTGTGGATTTGCAGGCAGCTACTGAGACCATTCAGAGTCCGGTATACCGCAAGACTCTTCTTTGACTAAGGATCCTGCGGATGTCTCTACCTTGGATGGGTCTGGAGCTGCTGAGCAGACACCAGCTTCCAAGGAAGTTCTTTGCACTACCAATATTTGACAAAAAGCAACAACTTTTTTTGCGTCTTCGATTCTTTCTAGAACTACCGAGTTTCTAAGGACCAGGGTATGAACTACGCTTAAAAAACCGATGACCCATCTGCTTCCATGCCTCAATCCCAAATATTTAAAATGGCGGAAGACCTTATCATGCTTATTAGGGGAAGCCAGCCTACCCCTGCTAAAAGAAAAAGAGACTTGTCCCCAGCAGCTTTGTCTGACCAGGAATCCAACAACTCTGAGGTTTCTGAATATGAAGACATGCCCTTGTCTGCTTATGAGAATTCAGATGCAGAGGAATACATTCCTTCTACCTCTCCTCCAGACGATTTTTCTTTTGGTGAAACCCTACATACTTTGAGAGAGCATTTCCATTGGGAATGCTAGGATTATCCTTAGTCCAAAAAGAGACTCAGGGAATTTTTAGATTTGCCACAACACAGACCCTTAGCTATTCCTCCTATTCTGGATGTTGTGGATGATGTTTTCATGGAATCCAGTTTAACTCCTTTGCTCCCAGGAAACCTGACAGGTATTACAGAGTCCCTGACTCACACAAATTTCTTTTCAAAAATCCTACAGCTGACCCAGAGGTCATCTCCCAGGGACCTAAAGGAATAAAAGCAACCACAGCTAAGAATCCCACCCCTTCGGACAGGGATTTCCTTGCTTTAGACAGAGAGGGTAAAAAAGTATACACCTCTGCATCTCTTGCCATTAGAACATTTAATTTTCAGTTCCACATGTTGAAATACCAGCAGCATACAATGGAACTTCTTAAACAAAAATGATCTACCTTTCCAGCTTGTGCAGAAAATAAAGAATTACAAAAGCTGATGCATTCTGCAAACCAAGTTACTAAGCATACCCTGCAATGTGGGTTTGATGCCTTAGAAGCATCCTGCAGGGCAGCAGTCACAGGTTCTGTACTTAGAAGGCATGCTTGGCTTAAGGAACAGACCTTGCCAGACCATGTCAAATCAAAATTATTGGACGCACCATTGAACAAAGACAATTTGTTTGGCACCAAGGCAGAAGAGGTTTTAAAAAAGATGGAAGAAAAAGTTAAATCTATGTAGACAGTTACAGACTTTTTGCAAGTCCAGCCTCCGAGATTCAGTAGGCATTGCCCCTCCAAGCACTGGTCCTTTCCAGCCCCTTCAAGGCCGGCTCAGCCTAGACCTAGGGGAAGTAGACCACCCAGACAGCAGTCCCAGGGAATGCAGAGATCTTAGCAATGGAGTACCTCCACTTCTAAAACAGGGAGTGCTAAGCCACCCCCTTCTGGCAAGAACTCACAATGACTTTTCAACTCCACCCCTTACCTCTGCCCACCTGCTTGTGCCCCTAGGAGGAAAACTTGCCTCCCATGCAAAAAACTGTGCCTCCATCACCAATGACCGATGGGTCCTCAACATAGTGTCTCAGGGGTACAAATTTTATTTCTACACACTGCCAACCCCAAAAGGGTTCCCAGATCGTCTTCCAAACCAGTGGGCAGAGGCCCAAAACCAAGTTCATTCCCCTACTCTCCATGAGGGCAATACAGCCTGTTCCTACAGACCAGATAGACCAAGGTTTCTATTCCAGACATTTTCTGGTACCCATTTAAGAGGGCAGCTGGCACCCAATCCTAGATCTATCAATTCTAAATACCTTCCTGGTGATACCAAAATTCAAAATGCTCACCCTCCAGCAGCTTTTTCCTATGCTATCCAAAGATGCTTGGTTAAACACCCTAGACCTAAAAGGGGCCTATCTGCACATCCCAATCAGGGATTCTTGCAGGAAATATCTATGTTTCAGGGCAGGATCTATGCACTATCAGTTCTCTGAACTTCCCTTTGGCTTATCCACTGCTCCCAGAGTTTCCACAAAATGCCTGGCTCCAGCCATTGCTTTTTGCAGACAAAGAAATATTCAAATTTACCCCTACTTGGATGACTGCCTGATTCATGCAGAAAGTCAGGAAAAGCTGTTACAGCACCTGACCTGTGTAAAGGACCTACTGACCTCACTGGGGTACACTATAAATGAAAATAAATCCAAACTAGTTCCCAGTCAGAAAATTGTTTCCTGGGAGCAAGCCTGGACACAGCATCCCAGATGGTATACCTTACTCCAGAAAAACAAGCCTATCTGACAGGCTACTTCTCTCAACTAGCCACCAGAATCCAGTTATCCACAAGGAAAATCCTGCAAGCTCTAGGGTTCATGGCTTACTGCATTCTGCTAATTCCATATGCCAGACTGCATATGAGGAAACTTCAATGGTACTTAAAAAGCCTTTGGTGTCACATTCTCAGGACCTGGAGACTATCATATCTATGATACCTTGTCTAAGGAAAGATTTTCTTTGGTGAGCAGCAGCTTGCAACCACAACAAGGGCCTTCCCTTTTCACAACCCCACGCCACCAAGACCCTAACCACAGATGCATCAGACTATGCCTGGGGTGCGCACCTGGACGGCAGGTGCATTCAGGGCCACTGGAGCCCAAATCAAATACATCTGCACATCAACCAAAAAGAGATGCTAGCTGTTCACCATGCTCTGACAGCTTTCAGACCCCTACTCTTTCCGGGGCCACTGTTAATCAAGGCAGACAACACCACAGTGAGCTGGTACATTAACAAGCAGGGAGGAGCTCACTTCTATCCACTTTGCAGGCTAGCTATGACCCTTTGGCACACGGCTTCAGCTATGCAAATTCACCTGCTAGCACAATTCCTGCCAGGCAACCAAAACTTTCTGGCAGACAACTTAAGCAGAAATCTCATAGACCCACACGAGTGGCAATTAAACCACAGCACCTTCAGCCTCGTAAACCAGAAATGGGGTACCCCGAAGGTGGACCTATTTGCCTCCCAAAACAACCACCAGCTCAGCAAATTCTGCACCAGGGAACCTCACAGCAAGGCCTGGAAAGTGGATGCCCTATCCTTCCCATGGTTAAACCTATCGATCTATGCATTTCCCCCTCTATCTCTTTTTACAGGGGTACTACACAAAGTAAAGGAGGAACAACCAAGAGCAGTCCTGATTTCCCCAGAGTGATTTCCCCACACTGGTACCCACTACTGTGCAGTCTGTCACCGTTGCCTCCATGGCTCCTCCCTCAGATTCCAACTCTCTTAACCCAGCAGAATGGAGAATTCTTGCATCCACAATTGCAGACCCTGAACCTGGTAGCCTGGCTTATTCCTTGACCTCTCCTCCAGCGGCCAGCCTAAGCAAGCACATGTTGGATGTTATACGTGAAACCAGGCATCCCAGCACTAGCAAATCCTATGCTGACAACTGGAAAAGGTATTGCTCCTTGATCCAGGCTAAAGGAGCTGAATGAGCACAGCACTCCTTACCTCTCCTCCTGGATTACCTAGCAGACCTACTTCACAGGGGCCTATCCTTCTCTTCTATTACAATTCATGCCTCTGCCATCTCTGCTCATTACAGCACAGAGCCACCTCTCTTTTCTCACCCTCTCATCAAGCAGTTCCTAAGAGGGGGTTAACAACTTAAGGCCACCCAGAAGAGCCCCTACCCCGGCTTGGGACCTTAACTTTGTGTTGGAAAAGCTCACGCTACCCCCCTTTGAGCCTGCAGCTTCAGCAGAGTAAATTTCTCTCTTGGAAAACAGCCTTGCTACTGGCCATCACTTAAGCTAGAAGAGTGTCTGAGCTACAAGCAATCATGGCTGTGGAACCCTTCATCATTTTTCATGCTGACAGGGTCTCCCTCAGGACTAACCCAACTTTCATGCCTAAAGTGGTGTCCAGTGTGGCTCTCAACCAATCTATTCATTTGCCCACCTTTTTCCCTAAGCCTCAAAATGGGGGGAAAGGATCTTGCACTCTGTAGATGTACACAGACAGCACAGATTCTACCTGGATAGGACTAAGCCCTTTAGGAAAACTGACCAATTACTAGTCAGCTTTGCAGCAGGGGCAGAGGGCAAGGCCATATCCAAACAAACCATTTCCAAATGGATAGCACACTGTATCCATTTCTGTTACAAACACCATGGAAAACCACCCCCACAGGGGGTCAGGACACATTCTACTAGGGCAACTTACCTCTGAAGCTTTTCTCAGAGGGGTCCCTACCCGGGACATCCTGGAGGCTGCAACATGGAGTTCTGTTTATACCTTCACCAAGCATTACCACCTTCCTATCTTTTCCAAATCCAGGGCAGGCTTTGCAGTCGCAGTCTTGCAGGGCATACTAGCCAGCCCCAACTCTTCTTGACTGCCTCCACCCTTTACTTCAGCTTTGGGAATCAACCCAAGTGTGATGACTGCAACAGTGAAACACGAAGAACATAGTACAGTTGTGTACACTTACCATAAATGTATATGTTCGAGTGTATTCGCTGTTGCAGTCCTGGTTTCCCACCCTCCATCCCCCTTGTCTCTCTCTCTCTCTCTCTTCCTCACTCATTACAGTGCTTTTTGGTATTTACTTTCTACTGGTGGTGTTCTTCCACCATAACCTAGCTCCCTGTTTGGGGGCTCCTGACATTTGGGGCAAGAAAAACTGATGTAATGGTGTCAGCTGCCTGTTTTTATTCCACTGACAACCTAATATCAGTCCTGGAGAGATGGCAACCGATGCAGAAATACTAAGCCTCCGGTATTCGAACCAACTGTGGGCTACCCCTGGCAGGATAACCCAAGTGTGATGACTGCAACAGTGAATACACTTGAACATTTACATTTATGGTAAGTGCACACAACTGTACTTTTCTAGTTGCTTGAGAGTTACTATTAAAAATAGGCCTGACTAATACTGTACTCTATACTGTTTGTTTGGTTTGACTTGTTCTTAAGCTTGGGAAAGAGGGAATTTATTTCCAGCTATTAATTCCAGTCATGTCTGATCCACTTTTGCCATGTTTCTGTAAAGGATTTCCTGATTGCTTTGAAGGGCAATAGCCAGTCATGTGGGTTGTATAACTACAATCACCATTCTTATATCAGCATTTTTAGCAATCCTTTTAATTAACTTTTTGATCAGCCTTTTGTGATCTTTTGTGGAACAATCTGGAAGGAAGAGAAACTACTGTAGTACATAGCTTAATGCAGATACTTTTTCATTATTTTATTTATTTGGCAGTTAGTGAAAAGGTTTAAGTCTCCAGTAAAATATATATTTATTTGTGTATTGCTTTAGATTGCTGGGATGGTTTGATTGGAAAGGCAGGCTTTTTCAGCAGAGGCCCGGGGAGAAAAGCACTACAATAAAATGAGTAAACAGTAAAAAGTACAATTGTGTAAAATTTACCATAATGGTAGATGTCCTTGCCTTCACTGCTGCAGTGCTCTTAACAAATGGGATTCCCTGACTTGGAAGCCTGAACGGCCATCCAGTCTGCCAAAGACTACTTGTTGCTTTTAAAAGGTACACTGAACATCACCCAAACACTCCATGCATAGCATAGGGCATAAAAGTGATGTTCAGACCTACCATAATCAGAACTAAATGTCCCAGTAGGAGCACAGCCCAAGAAATCCAAGTGGCCATTCAGCCACGGCAGCCCTGCTATCCTTTACAGATGTTATAAATAGAAATTGCAATAACAACAACCTCTCATCTGCTCTCTTTATTGACCTCTCCAAAGCTTTCGACATGGTTAACCATGCCCTTCTTATCAACATTCTTGAATCCTTCGCCCTTGACTCTTTAGCAATTAAATGGTTCAGGTCCTACCTAACCAATAGACAACAAGCAGTTCTTTGGGCAGATAATATATCATCTCTTCTTCCTGTTACCCTGGGAGTCCCTCAGGGCTCTATTCTAGGTCCACTTCTCTTCTCTCTTTTTATTAACGACCTGCATGTAACAATCCCAAATGCCACCTGCATTCAATATGCAGACGATTCAACATTAATCTGTTCAGCAAGCTCACCATCTGCACTACATTCCCTGACACAGAAAGTATTCAATTCAGTTGAAACTTGGTTCACTAAATGTTGTCTCCTTCTTAATGCTAAGAAAACCAAGCTCCTTCTTTTTACACCAACCAATAAGTCCACCCCAATAGATTTCTCTATCACTTCCAATAATGATACTATCATACACCCTGACTGCACAACCAAGTTGTTAGGAGTTACTATTGATAACAACCTCACATTTGATAATTACATAAATAACACCATTAAAACTATCAACAAGAAAATTGGTTCCTTATATCGAACCAAATCCTTCTTAACTCCAACAGCTAAAACCCAAATTGCACACTCCCATTTAATTTCTGCTCTTCTTTATGCCTCTCCCATATATACTAACCTCAAAAAGAATAACCTTGTCAAACTAGAGCATGCCTATAACAACATCACCAGATTTACCACGGGTAATCCTTTTCGTACCCACCACTGCCTAAACCTCATGCAGCTGGGCTGGCTAGAAATTCAAAACCTTCTAAAAAATCTCCCAACTAACCATGGCCCACAAGATATTTTATCAACCTAATAGAACTCCTATACTATCCAATCTCATAATCCCCTATAAAAACCTAGATATACTACGCTCCTGTAACAAGCTTCTAGCTAGCATAACCAAAACTAACAATTTGGCTGGAAACTCCTTGTTTTCTAACACTGTGGGAAAATACTGGAACCTACTTCCCAAAGAACTAACATCACTCTCTTCTTTGCCTCTCTTTAAACAAAAGCTCAAAACACACTTTAAAATACACTGGTTATGCCCATGCAGTAAACCAGACTAATCCTTCCTTGCCTGTGCTCATATTTGTCTATACCATACTAAGTTTTTTTTTTTTTTTTTTGTTTTTTTCCTCATTATTTCTCTTATGAGGAACTGAACTGGTGATCACAATGAATGATACATACTGGTTGACAAAAAAAAAAAAAAAGATGCATACTTTATTTCTACTATGTTTATGTACTATGTAACAATTTTCATTCCTTCATTGTTTGTATTTCATGTTTTTACTGTGTGGAGCTTTTCTCCCCGGGCCTCTACTGAAAATGGAAATATATCCAGCTAGACCAGCCCGGTCAACAAATGTAAAATAAATAAATAAATAAATAAATAAAAATAAGTATATCCAGGAAGACAAAAGACTAGAAGGATGAAGGGTGGGAGTGAGTATTGCAGCAGTGAAGGCAAAGATATCTACTGTTATGGTAAGATTTTATGCAGCTGTACTATATCCTTACATTCATTGCTGCAGTATTCTTAACAGATGGGAGAGTGCCAAAGCTCAAGAGGAAACTTGGGAGGGGAAGGCGCAGAAGAGCCCCCTAAAAAGCCATGAAGAATGGCACTAGCTAAACGAGCCCTAGCTCTAGAAATACTGTCCAGCTTGTAGTGCTTGGTAAAGGTATGCACAGAAGTCCAGGTAGCTGCCTCAAGAATAGAATTAGTATTTAAGCCCTTGAAAAAGCTCCCAAAGAAGCCGCAGCTGTAGCAGAATGAGCCTTAACTGAAGAAAGGCTCTTGCCATGAAAAGTGCAACAAAAGGAAATAGCTTTAGAAATCCAAAAAGAAATAGTTTGTTTGATACAGCAAGTCCCAAAGATCTAGGATGAAAAGAAACAAATAACTGATGAGATTTTCTAATAGCCTTAGTCTTATCCAAATAAACCCTGAGTTGCCTATGCACGTCTAAAATGTGCAACACCCTCTGACTGTCAGATTGCAGACAGGGGAAAAAGTAGGCAGATTAGTAGACTGATTCAGTGATAGCTCATTAACCACCTTAGGCATAAAAGAAGGGTTAGTGCACAAGGACACACTTGTCCTCATGAAAGACCAAAAAAAGAGGACAAGCCATAAGGGTCTGCAACTCAGACACCCATCTGACAGAAGTAAGAGCTAACAAAAGAACAGTCTTCCAGAAACAATGTAGCAAGGAAACTGAAGCAGCAGGCTCAAAAGGAGCCTGAGCCAACCTTTCCAAAACAAAATTAAGATCTAAAGGAGGAGGAACAGGCTTCCTGGGTGGTCTAATATTAAGGAAGCCTTTAAGAAATTGTTTAACCTCAAATCTAGAAGGTAAAGGAGGAGAAAAAGGCAGACAAGCAGAGATAGCTGATAAGTGGGCCTTAATAGAAGAATAGGCCAAATTGGCATTGAGCAACTCACACAAATAAGAGAGTACCAAAGGAACATCCACAGTAAGTGGGTCCAGATTATGAGAGAGACACCAAGTAGAAAACATCTGCCATTTGGATAAGTAGGATTTTTTAGTAATAGGTTTCCTGGCCTCCTGTAGGACTTGCAGCACATTCTCAGAAAAAAAAGTTTTCTGTGAGGAATCAAAATCCGATCACCCACTGTGTCAGTTGAAGTGTGGACAGATTGGGATGAATGAGATATTCCTTGTCTTGTGTGATTAGATCCACCTTGTGAGGTAACTTGTAATGACTCCTCCTGGCTAGATGCAGAAGTAGAGGGAACCAGTGCTGTCATGGCCAAAAGGGAGTCACCGGCAAGATTTTGGGAGCATCCTGTTGAATCTTGAACAAGACTTTCCGAATGAGAGGAAGGGGAATGCATAAAGAAACATCCCCTTCCAAGGAAATGAGAGAGGATCCACCTTCCACACCAGAGAATTTGGGAGTCTGGCACATAACAGAGGAAGTTGTCTGTTCAGAGGGGAGGCAAAAATATCCACTTGAGGAGTACTCCACTGGTGAATAAGTGCCTGAAACACATCTCTGTGAAGGATCTATTTGTGGGACTGAGTTAAGGACCTGCTCAGAGTGTCTGCTACAAGTTTCTGACCAGAAGGAATATAAACTGCCTGAAGAGTCACTTGGTACTTGACAGCAAGATCCCATAGCAGTAGTAGCAACCTGCAAAGAAGATAAGATCTCATTCCTCCCTGTTTGTTGATATACCACATCACTGTGGTATTGTCTTTGAACACCTTGAGAGGCCCTGGACAGAAAGGAGGCTGAAAGGCCTAAAGAGACAGCAAATGTTATTGATGTGCTCCTTCTACTGATGAGGTGACCACACCCCCCGTGTACTTTTAGGGAGGCAAATGTCACCCTCTCCATCTCATGTCCGAAGCACCTGTGAACATTTCCTGAGAGGGAAGAGGGGAGTGAAAGAGATCCCTTGATTGAGAGACAACTGCTGAATCCACCAGTGAAGTTCCTGTCTGAGATAGGAACTTCACTGGTGGATTCAGCAGTGAAGTTCCTGTCTGAGACATGAAGGAAGAGGAACTACAAAGTCTAGAGGATGTGCATGTTGGAGCCACACTGACTTCAGAAACCACTGAAACTTTCTTATGTAAAGTTTGGCCAGAGGTAGCATTGAAATGGTGGATGCTATGAAATGCAGAGCTCTCAGAAACTCCCTGGTGATAGCGGAAGCCAGAGAAAGAAGAATGTGAAAGAAAGAAATGAGAGTTAAGGCCTTTGAATGGGCAGGGATGCAAGCATTGATACCATCTGAATCCTGCAAACCAGAAAAACATGATCCTGAGAAGACTTTTTGAAATTTATAGTGAGCTCCAGGATATGAAGAAGGGAAATGGCAAAATGAAGAATTTGCAAAAGGGTCTATGTAGAGGATGACCGAATCAACAGGTCATCAAAATAAAGAAAAATTTGCATCCCTTGAGGCCTGCAAAAAGCAATCACAGGATCAAGGCATTTAGTGAACACCAATGGGGCAGTAGAAAGGCCAAAGGACAAAGCAGAGAACTGAAAATGCCAGGAAGCCACAGAGAAAAACACAAAACCTGAAAAGAGGATGGATTGGAATATGGAGGTAAGCATCCTTGAGATCCACAGACACCATATGGGCCTGAGGGAGCAAGAGAGGAAACAGAATCTGAAGGGACATTATCTGAAATGAAGGCAGTTTTAGAAAAGTGTTTACATGAGAAAGGTGTAGTCTATGTCTCCAAGTGCCCTCTTTTCTGGGCACTAGAAACAGTCTGGAGTAGAACCCTTTCCCCTTTGGGACTCAGGTACCTCTTGAACAGTACCCTAAGTCATGAGATTTTGAAAAACCTTTGGGAAAAAGGAAAGTTGTTCCCAAGAAGGCTGAGTAATGCCCATAAAAGGAAGATGGGATTTCCACACCGTGAAGTAACCCTGACAAATAATTGAAAGAACCAATTAATCCTGACTGATCTGAAGCCAAACATGAAGAGTAAGAGAAAGGTGAAGAGAAAGATGAATATGGCTGGGAAGAGATAGAGAGTCATACAGCACCTGGTTTGTTCAGAAAAGAAAGCTTCAGAGTCCCTGAAAACTGAGGAGCCCATTTGCCACTCTTCCTATTTTTAGTAGAAGGGGAGGAGTGCCTACGAACAAAGGCAGGCTTAGCAGGGTAGTTTCTCTGAAATTTAGGCACAGGAGAAACAAACACGTGTTTAAGCTCTTGTAAGGCCTTACCCTTATCCTGAAGGGACTTAAACAAACCAGCAGCAGCTTCCTCAAACAAAAGTTTAGAATCCAGAGGAGCATCCATCAACTTAGCTTTAATATCATCAGGTAGAGATTGAAGCCCAAGCCACGAATACCTCCTCATCGTTGAACCAAAAACAGCAACCCTAGAAGAGGCATCTGCTGCATCATAACTATATTTAATAGAATGATGAGTGACTTGAAAGGAAGTTCCTAGCAAGGAAAGAGCAGAAGTTTTACCCTCTGAGTCTGGAAAATCAGAAATAAGTTGACAGGCCCCTAGGAAGAAGAGCCAACACATACCTAGACATATGAGCCTGATAATTAATAGCCCTAAAAGCTATGGTAGCTGAAGTGTATACCTTCGTACCCAACCATTCCATAGTTCTGCTATCCTTGTCAGAAGGAAATAACTTGGGTGAAGGAAGCAATTGAGATCACTTATCAGAGGCTACAGACATGATAGAGGGATCATCAACAGGACATTTATATAAGACTGAACAATCCTCAGGCACCCTATAAAACCTGTCAAGCTTCTTGGGAACAGGGGGCAGAGAATCAGGCACACTAGAGGTACTGGAGAAAGCCTCTAGCAAAACTACCAAAACAGGAGGGACAGCTGCAGGTTTATGGGAGTTCAACTGCAGCAACTCATAATACCTCTTATGGATATCAGAGACCTGAGCACAATCCCACTTAAAAAAAAAATCCATCATCCTAGAGAGGGTGTCCCCAAGGGAAATTTCCTCAAAAGGGACATCTGGACTAATAGATTCCTCTTCCACTGACCCATAGTCTAAAAGAAAAGGAATATGAGTAGAATAAGTCAGGGATTCGTTATCTGAATCTGACTTATTCTCAGAAGCATCTTGCTCTCTAGGCCTTTTAAGGGGGTAGAGGACCAAGGAGGAGCAGGAACCAAACCCCTTGAGGAGGCTTTAAGGACATTAAAGTAGCAAGTAGCCCCTGAATGAAAGCCTGCCCCTCAATTTCTGGAGCAGAAAAAACAATGTTTTTTTTTGTTTCTTCTTTAAGGGAAAATCCCCTCCAGAAAGCTGAGAAGGCTCAGACCCAGGATAGTGGTCAATAACCATAGCAGGAACTTCTTCCCCAACCAAAAACTGAGGAACTCCCCTAGGACCCTAGGAAAACATCAACTGTGGTTCCCCCCAAATGTCCGATCTGAGATGGATGCCTGCAAAGCCACTTTGGACATGCTACTAGCCAGACCCTCATCAGCCTCTAACATGGTCACAGTAGAGTAATCTGACAATACAGCTGGGTAACCCGCCAGGTTTGTAATAACCTCGAGAGAAAGACCTGGCATAGGCTGGACAGCAGAAGATTCTGGTTGTACCTTCTTCACCTTCTTCTTCCCTAATGGCTGGGTAGGAGATTCCTTCCATTTTATCTTTAGGGAAAAGCTTAAGACACTGGTTCTCAAGATACAAGGAAAGGGAAGAAAGTCTACTCTGAAGGGTTTTTTGAATGAATGCCTGACAAATAGAACAAGATGTATGGTCATGAGAAGGTCTTAGACAAAAAAGACACTTACCATGGTGGTCTTTATGGAAAATATATCTCCCACACTGGCATTTAGCCTTCCTGGATGTCATTATCTCCAAGGAGCACAAAAAAGTAAGAAAAAAAAATCCCCAACAGGGTATTTATCTGCAACTGTAATAGAATTCAGAAAACAAGCGTAGGTGGTCACTGGAGAATGAAAATGCATTGCACTGGCAGAAAATGGGTGCAGGTAAACAAACTGATGGTAAAGATATGTTCTTACTGGCAGCAAAGAAGTTCTGATTATGGTATGCCTGAAGGCCACCTTTATGCTCTACGCTACGCAATGAGCATTTGGGTGACATTTGGCATACCTTTTAAAATAAACAAGAATTCTTTGATAGACTTGCTGGATGTTCAGTCTTCTACAGCAGGGAATCCCATCTGTTACAAATACTGCAGCAGTGAATGTAAGTGTGACTTCCCTTCTTTGGGCCAGTGATCAAAGAACCTCAATCTTCACCATTGACACTGGTGGGGGAATGTTCGCTTTAAGAGAAATAGACACACATAGTATTTTCAGATGCAGCTCTCTGCACCAAGCACAATTTCCCTTTAGAGCTCACAGAGAACACACTCCAGTCCTGGGGATGGACTTTCCCTGTCTCTCGCTCCAGGCCCCAAATAAGAATCCACACTGGCCAGTAAGAAGCTCTGTGTTCCTGTTCCAAGTAGCTGACAAACATAGTCTAAGATTTGATTTTCACACACACATCTGGGAAAGGCTGGCAGAGATTACCTGCTCTACCCCCCACTACCAAGGCTATACGGTAGTTCCACTGCTAACAGCCAGCTACTCTAAGGCTCTTAACAGGGTATCCAGTTATACTGATTGAAATTAATACTAATACCAATGTTAATGTTCCAAAAACAACAAGACTTACAGAGCGTGATGCTACAGCATCACTAAATAAATATAAGTACTCTCAAAGGTTAAATATTTCCTAAAAAGATCAGCCACAATGAAAAGTTTACGTATATTTAATAATAAATAACAAAATAATATAAAAATACTGAATATCGATTTACAATAAAGACAAAAGTTTCATTCACAGGAAATATTAAAACTAACACAGATGGAAAGATTCACACAGATGCAGAAAAACAATATTAACTAATCTTGCTATATTTTCCTGATTGATCTAAAGAATTACTATTTCCTACTTACTTAATAGACCAAGGCAAGGTGATGTGCGTGAGTGGTCTTTCTTGTCAGGTTTCACAAACAGGTTGCCCCAAGACTTCTGCTTTATGTAGTATTAAAGCATAATTTCAGTGCTCGATTACAGAATGACATCACATCTGGTGACCTGGTTCTGTGGTTCCCACACTACCCCCTTTACTTGAAGCTGAGCCAGGATCTTGCACTTATGTGTCACGATACACACACATAGAGCTTTGCTAAGATGTGTTACAGCATTTGGAAGCTATAAAACCACTTCAACACATTCACTCTTCCAGGATTGCAATTAGTTCACCACTAAGGACAATACAGCAGGATTCCAAGTCCTTGTTTTGGCAGACTTTGCGTCTCTGGATGCAAGATGCAATCTTTATGGCTTATACCAAGTAATTTAATTTCAGGTTATTTTTCAGAGTTAGCTAGACTGAGATTAATATCATCTCTTCCAGTATCCTCTGTTGAAATATATTCATTTCAGTTACAATACAGTCTAACATACAAGTGTATTTGTTTTCTGTCCAGCAGGACAGACTGTTGGCACATTTGTTAATGCAAGCAACTTTACAAATACATTTTCAACACAAGCACCTGTACAAATCAGTTTGGTATACAAATGACATATAATTTTTTACAAAACTCCAGCTAGCTATGCTGGCATATATTACACATCCACTGCCCTACTACTCCTGGTATAGCTGGCACTACCTCACATCATCACAGTAAGGACATCAATAGTTAATACATTTTATCTAATACATTTTAATAATTAATGCATTTTATGTATTGATGTTTACATAGACAGTAAACATCAATACATTTTAGGTCAATAAACGTTAATCGCAGTTTGATAAAAAATATTTTTTTATTCCTGATATGAAGATGTACAGTACAATAAAAATGGCATGCTGTGTTACATTTAAGGAGAAAAAAACAAAAACAGAGTATTTATGGTTGACATATAATGCAATTTGTTAGAAAGCTTTATGGCAGAAGCTTTATGGTGGAAAAGTATTCATAAGTTGTGAGGATAACAATAAAATTAGGAAGTTCTTTGAAGCTCTTAGAGCCGTAGATCTTATTGTGATTATAACAGAAGGACTATGAGAAACATTTAGTGAGCAGAGGGGCTATGTTGAGAATAATTCCTTTTTCTTCATTTTGTCTAATGAGTTATTCTGAGCAGGCCACTTAACTAGACAGTGCTCCTAGGTTGCCTCTGAAAAGGGAAACTTGGGTTCATTGGGCTTGCCTGGTTAATACACTTAGAAATTAAATTAAATTAGAATGGCAGTGCAAACTGCTTATGTTTTCCCTTGCTATGGATAATACAGCCGTATTATATCAAGGTGAAAGAACCTACTGCAGTTATAGCCTGATACATCATTTCTAGCAATTTTTAATGATATTTTGTCCTTTAGAAACATGAAAATTTGAACTTTATTCTTATATAATGTATGGCACACACAACACCATAGAAAGAATTACCACTGGCAAGCCTCTTCATTTAAGAAACTACACAAATCATGACTGCATTGTCCCTTGCTCTTGAACTTTGATCTACATAACATGATTAGAACAAAAAAAAGACTATGGCCATAACAGCATACATAGAGATTCATTTCTTGTTTGACTGTCAGTGGTAAGTTTAATGTGCAGCTGTATGTGTATTAATTTAATAATGGCTTAGGTTTGCATATAAAGGAGAATTTGGATAGGCAGTTTAATATCAATACACCATTTGAATGAACTACTGTTATTGTTTTCTTTCTTGCTGCATGACCCTTTAAGATTAAACTTTTGCTTCTTAAAATGCAATTGCTGATAATATGTATTTGGCATCTTCACAGATCACTTTTGTAAACAATCTATTTCATTATAACCGTGTAGTATCTCTACCGCAGATACCTTACCAGACTCTTTAAGTGATCATCTACCTACCTATGCCAATAGACTCCCTACCTACTCCCTTAAACAATACCAGTGTAAAACTGTGTGAAATGTAAATTTTGTGCAGAAAAATTCACTTCTTCCCTCAAAATATATAATCAGCCAGCTCTAAAAATTGCTACCACTTGATGAAGCCATGTTACAATTCAGTGAAACATTCCTCACCATACTAAATGAGTATGCCCTATTAAGAAAAAAGAGACCTAAATGGAACCCTGCTCTTTGGCTATCCTATAAAGCTAGAGAATTAATGAGACAAAGGGATAAAACTTGGAAAGTAATGCAAACTATGAAAACACATGAAAATCTACAACATTTCAGGTACCCCAGAAACAACATTAAGCAAAGCACAAGACTAGACAAAATAAATCATTATTGAACCTTGCCAAGAAATGCATCAAAATAATCCAAAACATTTCTAGCATCTATCTCAAGCTTAGTAAACCCAGGCTACAACTCACTGTCAAGTCCATCTCATCAACATCTGAGAATTTACATGACCACGTCATGCACTCTGTCACATTCATACTAAAAAGTAGCGCCATCTGTGACTCTCCATCTTTGTCAGAATCCATCTCCTACCTACACTTCAACCTAAGTCACGTCTCCACCCCATTAGTAAAAAAAAAAAAAAAAACTACTGCTCATACTCTACCATCAGAATATCTAAAACTAGCTGCAGATACTAATGTGTACTCCTTAACCCTTTTAATCGATAGATCCATCAATGAATGCCATGTCTCCACTATCTGGAAAAAGGCCTATTTAATGCTCGTCCAGAAAGGTGGTCTTTTCAATGATTATACCACCTTTAGGCCTAATGCAATACTATTTCCCTTATCCAAAGTTCTTGAAAAATGTATACAAAACCAACTGTTGAAGTAACTCACTAGAACAATGTTCTTTCTCCTACACAGCAAGGATTTTGACAATATCACCACCACAACTTTATTACAATTTTCCAATTCTATCAATACTAACAGAAACTCCAGCAATCTAGTTTCAACATTATTAATTAACCTAGCTACATTTTTTGATACAGTCTCACACCACCTATTACTGCAAAACCTTTCCTCTCTTGGTCTCTGTCTCTCTCTCTCTCTCCTGGTTTAAAAGCTACTTATTAGACAGATACTAAGCTGTTAAGTGGCACTCTTGAGTATTCCTCCTTCCCGCCAGTCAAAGTGGGATACCCCAAGGATCCAAACTTAGGCCACTACCATTTAATGTGTTCATAAATGACCTTCATAATGCAGCTAAGCATGGTCTGCTAATACAATATACAGATGATTCAACTATAATTTGTTCTGCCTCTGCAGTAAACAATTTACAAGAAATGACGTAAGAAACCTTTGCCTCTATCAAAACCTGATTTGACAACTCAAATCTGCTATTAAACCCTAAAAAAACTAAGTTGCTCCTTTTCATTTCTAAGTCATTTTCGCAATGCAAAGTCCACTTTAACATTATTTTATTTAACAACACTAAAATCAAGCTTGTTCTTTAAACTAAGCTTCTAGAATTTACTGTAGATAGTAATATGAAATTTGACTGCCACATCCAAAAGATGCATCAAAAGCTAGGCCTGCTGTATTGGGCAAAATCTTCTTTTACAATTAAAGCAAGAACCTATCTAATATTCACTTATTGTATGCCTCTTAAATCCTCATAAACCTAAAAATACTTCAGACAACAAAATTCAAGCAGTGCTATAATGAAATTGCAAAATTTGCAACAGATGCTTCACACAACACCCACAACTGTCAATCTCTCAAAACACTAAATTGGATTGAACTACCCAACATTCTTCACCAATCACAGCTCTTAATTATACATAACCTACTACAAGACCCAATAAAATGCCCAGCCCTCAAATTTCGCATCCACCCCTATAATGCAAAGAGAAATCTAAGATCTCTAGATAAATCTCAGCTCACAGTAAGCAAATCTCAAAAACACAGCAGGAGATACACTCTATTCAAGGTATGTATCCAAGCTCTGGAACCAAATACCCCCTCCCATCAAGCATGTTAAAGAGCCACAGACTTTTAAACTTCACCTCAAACAACATTGAAGAGAAACTTGGATCTGCCACATCCGAAGCATAAACTACTTGAATGTACTCCGTACTACATGTACCTGGAAAGGAACTCATGCAAATCGATAGAGCTGTAGAGCAACTATTTAATTACCAGGGATGCCATGTAATGTGTAAAATATGTTTTGTATTTTTTTCCTTATAGGCTCATACTGTAATTTTACACAGACTGTCCATGCCTATAAACTGCAAAGGTTGTCTATCTAATGTGAATGTATAAATATCGAAAAGATGTATACTGTATTGTATAACTACTTAATCTTGTTTATTGTAATTTGTACTTTTATTGTCCTATGGAGCCTTCGCTGAAAAGGGATTCTCATACCCAGTTTGACAATCCTGTTAAGCAAATGTAAATAAATAAATACATTTATATCTTCGTATTTACTTTATGACCTACTCCTAGAATGATGTTAAGGGAGGTATCTGTCAAGGTTCTATACATATTACCAACATAGTTGGATAAAGAAAAGGAAGTTAATTCTATATAATCATTGGAAATTATTTTTATTAGGGAATACAGTGTGAATATGTTTCATGTAGTCAGTTACAAGGAACACCATTGTACCAGTAATATGTAGGTGACAACATATCTTTAGAGGGAGAGGAGGATTTCTGTGGTTGCTGCATTTAACACAGTAATATAATAAGCTACTTACTATTACAGAGGATAAGGTGCCTGGGTACAGCAGATAGATGATCCATTTATTTATTTCACTCATTTATAATTATTTACTGGGTTAGAACACTGATCACAACTGACCAATTTCAGTCTCAGTGGGGCAATAAAAAGAAAGTAAGAACTACATTTAGTAAGACAAAAGGAGTAAGTTGAAAGTACATTTCTTTAATATATCATTATCAGCTAAGCGTATATACAATTGTAACATACATAAATCAAGACAAATCTTATTTTGAAAGTGAGTTGCCTGTATGCTGATTACAGCTGTGTATTGTCCAAGTGGAAATGATATGATAGTTGAACAGAGTGAGAAACATTGACACACCTTCCCACCCAGAAAGCATTTGTAAGAAGATTAGAGGAACAATCCTTAAAAATAAAATTAAACATAAAAATATCTACTTTCCACACCAGAAACAGTTCAGTGTTCCGATTTGTATGGTACAAAGGTAGCACTAGCTCTTTGATTTCCTGGTTAAATCTGTTAAAAATCTAATATAAATCACAAGCAGTAGATTAGCTGCTACGAATATAATGTGCACTTTAAGGTCTATATTTTCAAGGTTACAAGCATGAAATGTTTGGCAAATACACTCAGACTTAAGTATTGTATTCCGTAATATTTTGGTCAGTCCATATACCATTTCCTTGTTTTTTATATATATTTATACACACATATATATATATATATATATATATATATATATATATATATATATATATATATATATATATATATATATATATATATATATATATATACATATATCGCTCCATATAGAAGCTGAAGGTATTGGTAACAGACTAACATGTATGCAGTGAAAGGTATAATAGTGACTTTATATGAATTGACTAAACAAATACATCCTAGCAACTTATTTGCTTTGTACTGCATGATAATATTCACCAGTTGCCCCAAATTGTTCATGCCATCTTTCACTCCTAATCACCTTGTGTATAATGTTAATAATAATAATATTAATATGAATTACCATTCTGCTTCTTTTATTTAGTGATAAGTCGTTTAATATCAACCATTTCGGCATTAAATGCTGTAATACTTATAAATGTGTTCTTTCATTCTCTGATACCTACTTTATCCAGTTCAGTGCAAAACTGGAGTTAGAGCCTAAGTCAACATAAGTCTATTCAGTGGTACTGCCAGTTTTCACATCATACATATAATGAGCATCATTACAGCAGTCAGTGAGGTCTAACACAACAGAATACTAAGTGAAACATGACATGAGTCCTGAATCCTTTTCCCAATGTCTGTCACTGTCCAACAGTATGACACAGCTGAATATAATCTTCATGCTCAAGCTCTGTCTTGGATGCATCTCTTTATATGTCATTTTAACAATCACTGAATAATAATTTTTAGAAACTTAGTATGAAGTATCACTTCATATTTTTATAGTACAAGAGATACAATTAATCAGTATTACTCTCTTCCTTTTAAAATAGTTTTTTTTTTTTTGCTGATATATTGTTCTTTCAATAAGATGAACTCCTATCCACTGAAGCTTCCTAGAATGGCTTTGTGTTATTTACACATATAAAAACTGTACTCTGCACAGTGTTACCATTGTGTGCTCCATAGAATTTAATGCAAAGACGTAATACTTTTTTGGGGACCTGGTATGTCAGACAAAATATTAATGAGAAGATATTATATGTGCTACTTTCTGATCCCCAGACATGATACCAAGCAAGCAAGTTGAGTGTCATGATGAGTGCATTATATTTTAAGTAGCAAGAAGGTTATACAAATAAATTAACTTCTCAGAAACAAATATTTTGTTTTGTCAAGCTTGGTGTCATTTATACGTAATGAGCATGTGCATAATATTTTTAATTTCAAGTGCAATCCATGGATATTATTTTTAATAATGTACCCCGGAGAATGATAGCTGCTTATTAGTATCCTTATTCTAATTATCTTTATTTTTAAAAAGGTAATGTGTGACACGGCCTTATGGTAATAGTGCCTTATCTTCCAATAACTAATTTAGGTCAGCATACTTCACATTTTTCTATTTGGTGGCCCTTTGCTTCTGTTATTTTTCAAGTGAAATGAGCTATATAGTAAATTCCACTTCTCATTTGTTCTGTGAATTATGCATTGTGTATAACTGCCTATTTCTGCTCTTCAGAAGTCATTTTCATCCCACTTTATTTCCATTATTATTCCCATTAAAGCTAGCTCTTTTATATTTATCATTATCTGGGGTTAATGTGATATACTTCTTAGGTTCAGATTGGAAAGCATTTTCTGACAAAAACTATCTGAGCAGCAGTTTAGTGATGGTATCACAGTATCTGAAAACTTACAGATGCACATTTCCTGGCTTTGCTTTCCTAACATTCTCCAAATTAACATTATGTATAATGACCACCTTATAAGAAACATTTTTAGGGATTTACTTTCCTCACCTGTAGTTGTGTATTTGAGTTTTAAAAGGTGTCACTTTGGAAAAAAATAGGTAGCTGTGTTCAAAAGTACATTTACGAAGATTGTCCATCTTAGATATCTATCAGTTTTCTCCTTGCATGTGCTCACACACACACACACACACACACACACACACACACACACACACACACACACACACACACACACACACACACACACACACACACAGTTCTAAGAGAGGTTTAAGTACTTGTAAGTTAAGGCCAGGGCTGGAAATTCTATTTATGAGATTAGCTGCAAAAACAGACTGTTTGAGTAAATTTGATTTTTCCTGAGGTCACTCATTCTCTTTATTTTTTTAGTGCACTTGTTCACCAGGATTGTCTGGCTGGGAAAAAAGCTAGCCCATTTCAGTGGAGAACTGGGGATTGAAGCTCTGGATACATAAAGAAAGAAACAGAAGTAAATAGACGTATACAAGTAATCACAAATATACACAATTTGAACAGAATATCATTAATTAACAGCAACGTAATGTAAAGAGCTATGAATCGTTTGTTTGTGTCTTTCGGCTTTTCCCGGTAAGGGGTCGCCACAGCGGAACTCCGGTCCGCTAATGATTGGCAGTAGAGTTTTACGTGCCGGCTTGCTGGGCCTAGCGCACAACCTTAAACGATGGAATGCCCATTCACGCATGTCGCCCCACAGAAGACGCTCTAACTGAGAATCGAATGGGCAACATCTAACTGTGAGGTGACAACGCTACCGCAGCACCACCACCGTAGTATTGAAAATAAACTTAGTAGAAATAGAGAAAAGGAGGAAATGGAAGATTAGTATTAAGAGGTGAGACAGATTATTTTAGGATAGGTAGAAAGAAGAACAAGGAGAGGTAGAGGACAAGGAGGAGATTTTGGACTGCTGTTTGGTTCTTAAACATACTGACTGCTTCATATGTTAATCTAATTTCAGTAACCCTCCTGGGCCATCAAAAGCACCTACTCATTCTTTGTTTCCTGCTTTTGTGAATGAAAGTTATTGTTTGCCTAATTATCCCTCATACACAAAGAAAAGAAAGAATAAACAGAAGTGAAGTATTTTTGTAGGGGAGCAAATCCTCATATACCCTGTATGCAATGGTCTGCCCTGCATCCTTTACATCTCTTGCTGCATCTCTGTACTAACTTTGATCTCATACAGTCACTGAGAAAGGGAAACAATCTGCACCCTTAAAGTATTGCAGCCCAGTCTCAGGGAATGCAGCAATGTTGTTGTACAGGACTCAGCAATGTTGTTGTACATTATTGCAGCAAGGGTGGTGTGAAGGGGGCAGCTTCCCTAGGCATGATTGAGAGGTGCAAAAGTATACTTGCTTCATTATGTTTTACTGTTGCATCTTTTTTTTTTTTTTGCTCTTTGCTTATAAGAACTGAGGGGCATGAGTCTGCTATAGGAATAGGAAGCTGGTGAAAACAAATGCCAAAGTCTTTTTTTTTTTTGCTCTTCACTTGAAGAGCTGGGGGGCTGGAGAGCAAGGTGAGCCACTTACAGCTCTGCTTTTGGTGGTAGTCTATTGACTTACAGCTCTGCTCTTGGTCGTAGTCTATTGACTTACAGCTCTGCTCTTGATGGTAGTTTGTTGATAAGATGGATTCTTACCTGTTTTGTTTCTAACTCCCTCATTCTGACTAATGATTACTACAAGATCATATTGCAAAGGCCCAGCACTTAAACTAATCAAACTTTAGTTACCCTGCTTTCATTTAGAACTTTAAACCCACGACACGGCAGCTACTCAATCCAATACCCATAGCATTAACCCTTTTCTCTAGCTTAATTTTCCAGTCTTTGTTTAGTACCACTTGCTAGTGCTATCCTACAAAATAGCTTCACACAGATAAAATGTAATGCATGCAAGTTATGTAAATCATAAGTATCATTATTTTACTTTCCTACACTATAACTCTATTTTTTCTCTTTAAGACAGTGGCCTAACAGTGGCCAAACATTTATTTATTATCATTTATTTGTACTTCGATTACCAGGGAAATCTGACTGCACTGAAAGCCCATTTTCAGTGGAGCCCCAGATAGAAAAGCCCCACAAGTACAAATATCAAACAGCAGAACATTGTTATAATATCAGACAGTAGTACAATCATCACTATAATAGAATGGGAAGAAATAGCCAGGGAATTGTTATGGCTAGGCTTGTATAGGCCCTAGGGCTGATAGCCTAGTACCAACCTATGAACCTATGAACTAACACAAATAACACCTGAATACATTTTTTAGTGAACATTAATAACATTAGTACAAAATTTCAGGTAAACATTGATAACTTCGTAATCAGATGGTTGTAGAAAAGATGCTGTATTTGTACAGCAGCTCATGAGATTTAAAGTAGTGACAGATACATAGTAAATGAAAGTGATATAGGTAACATGAGTGTGTGCATAATATGGGGGACATATATAGTGTGGTTTATATGGGCAGATGTTGCAGTTGTATGAGTGTATGTATAAAGTGAGGGAGATATGTTGTATGGTTTATATGGGCAGACGTTGCAGTTGTATGTAAAATATGTAGAAATATAGTGGTATGTAGAGAGATTATATTATCAGTAAGACTCCCTGCTAATAGAGATATGTTTGTTAGTTTATTGCATAGCACTGAATAGGAATCACATAATACATTTTTAAGGTATGGAGATATTAGTACAGGAAGTCTGCATGATCAAGAATTGGGGGTTGCTGCTGGGTTTAGACAAGGGCATTTCCATTGTTTGAGAGTACATTTGAATTTGTTGCAATTGTTGGTCTGTCAGATTTATTAAGTGAATGAATTGGTTTCCTAATGTAAATACTTCCATTTTCATGTAAGTAAATCAGATAAGTTATTTGGTGTATGCACTCATTGTTGCTTATGTAACTTGGAACTTTTAATGTTCACAAACTAGCCATTTAATGTGAGCAGAGACTAGCACAGCAGTTGTATACCTACTCACAAATTAATTTTGTTCACAGAAATAACTTCTGAATTGTTAGTAGTAGAATCTTTGTATTTAAACTTTTACTCATTATATCACCTTACCTGTACCAGTGGCTACAATTTCCTGGCCTGTTTACTACTTTGCCAGGATGTAGAATCCTCTCCCTACAACAGATCTGCCTCTTCAGTGAAAGTGGCCTTGTAGCATTACTGGTTTTAAGTCATTACCCATGGGAAGGCAGTATCTGAGCAGGAGGGAGCATTACACTGTAAGTGGGGAATTGATATTTGTGCTAGACAGGATAGCCTCAACTGAATGAGGGAAAACAAGGTTGGTCCTAGTACAGCTGGAGTGTGCAAGGATGGTAATGCTAGGCAAGGGAAACATCATGTGTAGTCATCAGACCCTCAACCTCTAATCTCCATTAGGGGGTGCCTCAGCTGCAGCAAAAATCCACACCTTCCTTAGATTTAAGAAAGCTGATCTTTGCCAGTCCCCCACCCAGAAGGCTATCCATCTCTTGATTTGAGAACCAAGAGCTTGCTGCCCTCCTGTATTAAAATGGATTTGCAAAATTCAAGTTATATGTTGTACAAGCAAAACAATCTAAAAAGTTCTCTAGAACTCCTCCCAAAAAGTAAAAATGCTGTCAAGAAAGTGTGGATAACACAGAATTTTTTAATTCTGGTAACTCTCATAGTTATGAGTACATCATTTTTCCCACTGAATTTTATACAAAATAAACAAATTACAAGTGAGTGCATCTTGTTGGAGGGAGAAATGTTAAAGTAATGTATCAGAATGGATATCCTCCAATAGAATTATTACAGACACTTATTTGTAAATAAGCTAGGCCAGAAAAGGTTTTTGCATTCTGTGACGCATGGTACTGCAGCATTATGTTGCAAGTGTAGATAGGAGTCACGGCTCTGTTTTGTTATAAACAAAGAAATATTACTTAACATTGCTTGCCAATGAGAAGTAGTTAGAAACCTTAATAATCTGCTATTGTATTTGTCCTTGCTTTTATTACAAGTTATGTAATAACAGCATTGTTTGCATAAAAGGAAATTACAGGTGCAGAACATGAGAACATTTGGAAATGTAACTGTCAGATATGGCACTAAATGATGATTGCATTATTTTAATGTCAGTTAAGAGTATGTGAAATATGATTGGAAAGCATGTCCGAGAAGGTGCCTTGTAAGCTGGCCAGTGCTTCATGTATTTGAGTTAGTCTTTGTAGTTTGCCATCTTAAATTTGCCTTTATGCAGTCTCAATAACTGTCAATAATGTTCTGGCAATAGAGATTCTTGCCACAAAAGGCTTTTATGTCTCAGTAGATTTACTGATAACATACAGTGTGTTATGGAGCTCTAAACACGTGACTGTTTTTCAAATAAACAATTTGATCATGTCCATGAAGTATGTCTAACCCATAATAATGAAGCTTTTTTCAGGCAGATACCTAAGATTCCAACTTTATGTCACTTTGCAAATCATAGAGACTTATAAATCAACAAAAATGAGGTCAAGGTGTAGAATAAGGGCACTGGGATAGAAGCAATATATGGAGAACAGGAGGTGAGTCAGAACAAAAAGCCTACGGTGTTAGCTGATGATCCCCTGTGATCTGCATCCTTATCTCCAGATTTTTAAAGCAGAAAGACATTAAGCCCTTGACTCCTGAATCTGTGCTTTTGTTGTTAGTCCTTTTATATATCTGATCAAGTTCAGACTACTGTCTTAATAATGGCTGCCTATTGGATGTTGGAAAACTGATAATCTGACTCCCAGTGCTTCCGTTATTGATGTCACTAAAAAAAAGCAAATTATTTCAAAACTTGCTGCTAACATCTTTTAAGTGAATTTGTGATGGGGCATCTGCACTCTGGCTGTACAGTGGTGCAATGGGTAACAGTGTTAACTCACAGCAAGAGGTTCTCCACTTCAAATCTTGACCAGAGTGCCTTCTGTGTGGAGTCTACATTTCCTTTTGTATTTGTGAGGGTTTTCTCTGGGTACTGTGGTTTCCTCCCACCTCTAAAAGGATTACAGTAGGCTGATTGCTGACTCCAAATTCCTCTAAAAGTTTGTGTGTGCGTGTGTGTTTGTGTGTGTGTCATACAGAAGAAAATATTTGCAATCTTCTTCCATTCCCTTTTTGCATAGTAACTCTACAGATTGTGGTAGCTGCTCTATGGGGTCACTTTAGGAGTTGGATGTGACTCATAAGTGTGGATAGATGGACCTGCACCCCCCCCCCCATGTACAGTGCTGTGCCCCCATACCTGCTTCTTATATAATAATAATAATGATAATAATAAATAATAACTCCATAGTCATTGTACTTTGGAGAAGGTGGAAATCCCCATGATGTCTTAATTTCAGAATTAGTCTGTATACCCACATTAACAGTTATATTCTCACTGGTCTGAGTATTACATTTATGAACCCTGTACTTTTAATGGGCACCCATTTTATAACAGTTGTTAGTACATGAAACTGAACACAGAAAAGTTGCAACTGCTCAGTGTTTCAGTTGTTTGTTCTTCACAAGAGACTGAAAAATTATAGACATCTTCCTTTTGTATGTTTGGGCTTTTCATTTCAAAACCAAGTCCTAAAAAAACTACTGAATGTCCCATTTAGTTTCTTAGCATCAAAGATAGAGTTGTGGATGTTTCATTTGAGACAAAAACTGATCTGACTGGCCACTCCAGTGGCATAGCGGGATAAAGCCCTAACTACAGCCCAGTCAACCCAGGTTTGATTACTATCTTGGGTGACTGATGGAGCATCAGGGAAAAATGATCATGTCTGTCTCTGGGGGGGCACTGGGGATACTGCCTAAGATGCAACCAGTGAGTGTGGGGATGGGGTGGAGAAAGGGAAAAGTGGATAGGGCATATAAAATAAACCACCCCACAGGAGGGAATCACAGATGGCTGAACCCCTAGGATACCTTTAAGATCCAGAACTGGCTCCACCAACACTGGAGCAAGTCTGGGTGGGAGTGGAAGAATGCTGGTAGACCAGTTGTGGAAGTGGGGCACTGGGGGATGGCCAGTATAAATGATGTGACACACACACACACACACACACACACACACACACACACACACACACACATGCACACATGCTCTATCTCGCAGCTTTCCCGTCTATAGCCTAAAGTATTAGGGTCAACTACATCTTATTACTGAAATATTTCCTTCAAAATGCTAATGCTGAGCACTGTATGTTCTGAATAGTTTCATTTAATGTCTTCACTGCACTTTACAGTAAGCCAACCTCCATATGACTGAGGTAATGATGGAGTTGAAAATGTTCCATTAGACATCTCATTATGAACCAGCATAGGTAGAAAATAGCTTATAGCATCCTTCTAACTTTCCTTGTTAAAAAAACTTTTAGTTACATTGCACTGGTACTTGGAAATGGGTTTTAATGTTCCATATAAAATCTAACTTCCTTCCTAGTTCTGAACTTTTCTGAAAACATGTATGTAGACTGGAGTAGTATATCCTTGACATGTACCATACATTTTTTCTTGCCACATTAGCTATCAGCAGAATGCCTTCACAGTGAGTTGATGTGTAATGTTATCATCTGCACTTCTTTAAGAAATGTCTTAGGCACAGCACCATAGATGTTTTCTTTGTAGCATCAGTGGATTGATTTGTTACACATTTCCTGTGTATACATTGAGTTAAATGTTGTGCTTTAGCTTCATGACAATTCAGTACAGAACCGTTTTAATAGTTCCAGTAGTATAATTACAGGATGCATTTACCAGTAATTTTTTGTTGTTCTTCAGAGTTACTACTAACTATCATATGTTTTTAAAACTGGTATGAATTACAAGCCAGCTCCAGTGGCATAGAGGGGATAAAGGCCAGGCTGTTGTCTATGTGACCTGGGATCAATTAGAGACTTAGGAATCTAATGGAGTAGGCAGGGAGGATAGGCATGCCTCTCCTGGGAGCGAGAGAGCTTGCTGAGGGGGTGAATCTCTCACTTGAGCCTTGGTGGATGCTGGAGTACAGACAGATCACAGTGAATGTGGGAAGGGCAGAGGAGGCCACATCTTCAAGCCACACTTCACTGCCTGCTTAACCTAATAATATAAACATCAACACACTGGGGGAAAGGCTAAGGAAAATCCTCGATGCTTCAGGCTGTAGGCAATGAGGAGATCTTAGGATTTCACTATCAAACTGCTTAGTGATTGGCTGGCAGTGGTATAATCTCTTGGTTTCTTAAATTTGATTTGACTTAAATGATTACAAAATAGAGAAATGTCTAAATCATACAGTAGAGCTGGATTTTTCCCTCCCCCATATACGTACACACAAAACTGGATGTCCTTGCACAGAATTTTACTGTTAGGACCAAGCTCTAAGATGCATGTGAGTAACCAGTGGAACAATGCAAGCTATAAGGTATGTGTAACTAAACAATACAAAGATGCATGGTGTAAGATACATGTAGCTAAACAACAGAAAGATTCAAGCTGTAAGGTACAGGTACCTAAACAATAGAAAGGTGCAAGCTGTAAGGTACAGTTAACTAATCGATAGAAAGCTGCAAGCTGTAAGGTACATGTAACTAAACAATTGAACGATGCAAGCTGTAAGGTACAAGTAACTAAACAATAGAAAGATTCAAGCTGTAAGGTACATGTAACTAATCGATAGAAAGATGCAAGCTGTAAGGTGCATATAACTAACCAATGGAATGATGCAAACTGTGAGAATGCAACATAAATATGCTAGACTTTATTATCTATTTTTGACAAAAGGAATTAATCAATGCAGCTGAAGGACAAACACTAATCCAATATTTTTTACTCCATTTCTCTTCACACAGATGTATTCCAGTATTTTGTTGGGATTAGTAAGAGCGAATTCAGAACCCAGAGGCTAATGAGAATAGGACTGCTGAAGATATCAAAAGAAGAGGTATGCAGCTTTTTACATTGTTAGGTTTCACTAACCAGACTTGAGATCATATCTCCCTCCTCCGTTTTTTTATGACATCATTTTCCATTGTTTGAAGCCTTTGGCTTATAATTCATTACGTACTATATTTTACTATTAATATTTAATTCTGTTTTAGTTATATAAAAAATTTGAATTGCTTCACTGATTTTATTTCACTATATGTATGGTACTGTGGCGAATATGTTGCTTTGATTGTACTTGCACCATGCCATGTCTAAGTACAGGAAACTCTGAAATATTTTTGTAATAGTTTTTTGCAGCACTTTATGGTTCTGATTCACAAACTGCATGTACACTTAAATGTGTGATTAACTGAATAAAATACATAGTAGCCTGACTGACCAAGAAGAAAAGGATGAAGGTGAATGGAAATTTATGAATGTCACTCAGTATGATTATTGCATATTTAATAATCTAAATGATCATGTTCTGGAATTATTAACTGAATTCCTTCTGAATACCCTCCAACTAGAATATGTTTAAAAGGGTGAGGTAGGATTGCGTCTGCTACTAGCGCTTGTGTGTCATTAGCTCAGAACAGACTTTTCTGCCGCTACTCATTCATGTTGGCAAGTGTCTTAATCTCTCACCACACTGATTTCCATGCACAACCAGTGTACCTGTTAACTGTCTAGATTTTTGCTTCATATTTTTGGTCTGTTCCTCCTAAAAGTTGCGATTTTCTGGCAAATCAATAAATAATGACATACATTTGGGTTATCCTTCAGAAAAAAATGCATGTTAAAAGAAATCCTGTTAGTGTTACTCTACCAATTTTCTAAGTAAATAACATATTTAAAATCTGTCCCTGTTTTTGAGTCTTTGTTCCCCCATTATTTTTGGCTTTGTCCAGATTTCTTGAGCTAAGAATTTGAGAGGTATGACTATCAGTAAGCTAACAATCCCTCCCAGAATCCAGCCCCTAACAATAAAAACAACTCATAATTGCTCCCTAAACCTAAAACCACCTTCCCTCCCTAACCGTAACTCTTTTATCACCTCTGATTGCTCACTAAACCTAAAATCCCACTCGTCTCTATAACCCTAATCTCCCAGTTGTTCTGTAAACCTAAACTCCTGCTCCCCTCACACCTTAACTTACCCCTCCCCATCTCCTTCTACACTTACCATTTCCATGACAAGACCTAGACTATGTCCAACTGTTGTGGCAACTGCAACCCTGAACTCACTTTCAGGTTTTTAACAGCTGCTAGGCATGTGTGCAGATGGCAAAACAGTGGCTCAAGCCCCTTGCTGTGAGTTGAAATTCTAGCATCTGGGGCTTGAGTGGCTGTAAGGGTCCCAGAATTATTTCATTTTGAGACTGTAATAGACAAAATTATATAAAGTATATAAATATGTATACACACACACACACACACACACACACACACACACACACACACACACACACACACACACACACACGATTTCACTTCAGAGTCCTGAAATATCACAATCCTGAACTTCATAATTCGGAACCCAAAATCCTGAAAATATAAAATCCTGAATCACAAAATACTGAAAATATACAGGACACAAAGAATGACAATATTCTAGTACAAGGACACAGAGAAACACATACAACAAAGGATAGCACTTTTCACCAAGTATGGGCAGGGGGGCAAGCCCCCCTGCAACCCCCATATGGGGGGGCTGAGCCCCAAACACCCCCTGTTAATTAAATATATAAACTCCAAGATTGCACTCCACAGAAAAAAAATGGCAAACATACCATCACATGTTCATGACTGCCTGTTGTAACCTTAGTAACATTCCCTTTTAACTTGCTGTACTGCAACATAACTCATGATAGTGTAGTGAAGTGCACTCTTGGAGTTGATATATTTAAGTAGCAGGGGGTGTGGTGGAATGTATTCTGGTTTGTGTTCTCTATAATCAGTATATGTATCCTGTGTGTTTTCTGTCTTTTGGGATTCAGGATTTTGAGTTTTCAGGATTTTGAATTTTCAGGATTTTGGGCTTACAGATTATGACGTTTTCTGAAATTCAGGATTGTGATATTTCAGGATTCTGAAGTGAAACCACACACACACACACACACACACACACACACACACACACACACACACACACACACACACACACACACCTTTGCATATACCTAATGTATTTCTAGAAAAGATTTAATAATGTATCCACATGAAACACTTTTTGTTCCTCTTCATAAATTTGGGCACATCCACATTAGTATACATTAACTATCTACTGCCCCACTTCCTCCATTTTCTAAAATAATGGAAACATGTATCTATAAAGTATGTACACCCTTCAAAACTACAGTCTGCTGTCACACACTTAATACAGCTTTAGATCCAGTCATGGGATCAGCATACCCCCTTCTCAACCTGATTGAATATATTTGCAGCAAACTTCACAACAGAAAATTTGTCAACACAGTCTTCTGGACTTAATGAAAGCTTTCACCACTGTTCACATTACAAACTTTTTCCACCTGCTAAGATCATATTTATCTCATTAAATGTCATCAGGTGATTTTAGTTACTCAGAGAACTGATTTCAGGCAATAAACAAAACTCTTTTATGTCATTTCATTACCTACTTATTTTTGGATTTTCTGAGGTTTCACCACTTGTGCTGCTGCTTTTCACCATCTTTGTGAACAATATGGTACACAACACAGGGAATGCTAAACTTAAGCTGTATGCAGAAGACTCCACTATTGCCATCATCTGTACTTCTCCACACAGCCTTCTATGACAGTTCTTTTATGCAGGGAAGACATGGGTAACTTGTATAGAACCTTCTTCTAAATACCTTGAAAGCAAAATGCATCCTTTTTCTCCCCAAAACACCCCCTGCAGCTAGTCACATAAACTAATTGCAAGCAGTTCTTGTTTCTAGTATTGCTTCCACTGAAATCCTGTCTACTGCTACTCTTAAAAACTAACTTAAATTCAGTGTTCATATCCATAACGTCATGACAAAAAAAAAGCTCACATTAGCCAAAGCTAGATTCTCTTTAATTAGATTATCTTCCTACCTAGCTTGATGTATTTCTCTCATCAGTTTAATGTACCTCCATCACTTCGAAATATATTTGAACAGACACATGTTGGGATTGTTTATTTAACTTCTAGACACAATCGACATGCCAATCACTGTATTTTCCTACATAGCCTTGGTTAGCTTGAATTCAGCCATTACCTCATTCTGACACAATTATGCTTGGTCCATATACCTCTTTTTCACCCTAGCTGCCACTATGTGTTTGACAGGATTACTTGGAATCTCCTGTCAATGGACTCTAGGTAAAGCCATTCATCAAGTGGTCCATAGTCATATGTTGTGAACAAATGTAGTGTCTCTATGCTGTTTATGTGCAGCTGTAAACATAGAGATAAGCTTCCTTCCAAGATATGAAAAAACAGTGGCAAATGCACATTCAGAATTCTACTAGCTAATCATCTCAGTAAAAGTTGGGTGTGCAGTTGTGGCATCAGATAAATATAACATAACCTTTATAAACTACTTCTATATCTAGCCCTCCCTATATTTGAGAACTGTTTGTATTAAATTATGCTAGTTTGCAAATCTCCTTGTATGCAATCACTATGTTCTTTGTTATTGTCTTTTCATTACTGTTTACTCTAAAATTGATTGCATGCAACCTACAGAAGTATGAGGAGGCAACAAGGAATATGTGAGGAGCCAGAAGTTAGACGACATGATGTATGTGTGGAACAACGACTCATCAGAGGTGACAATCTCAAGTGTGGCAATGAGGTTCAGGAACGCAACAGGAAAATATAAGGAATATAGACAGGCCTGTGGTGTTACACTGAGTAAGATAACCAAAATGAGAAGACTAAATGGAATTTGCATTTATTAGCAGTTATTAAAGAGCGAGTCTTTCTGTTTCTGATTTTGAAGTGCACTAGCTTTTAATTTCCACAAAGTTTTATGCAGTAAATGAAGGAGTGGAACTGTTTTCATAAGTTAGATAAGTGTGACACTGTACTTTGATTATAGTTTTTCTTTAGCTTTCCTAATTTCGCTCACACTGTGGTTGTACTTTAATGTTCTCATGGGAGGTGTAATAGTCATAGCCCACTGGAAAGGAGAACCTGAGTGAGACCTATGATGCATAGGGGGTTTATAGCTGTTAGCTTCCCTGTGAACACCTGGGAATCCTACCAGATGAGCTGTTGTGAGAGGGATATGAAAATACAGTCCAGCCTGCTCAGATAGCTACCACTACAACTTTTACCAGGACAATTAGTTTAGAAAATGGATGAATGGAAGGATGCAGATGGATGACTGAATGGATAGACACATGGATATTTTTCATCATATTAGTAGACTCCTGTAGGAATGAAGGAACTAATTTAATGACATATACAGTTGACATGGTATCTTATACAAGCTGTTCATCATTAGATGTTAGTGCACAAAAGCTACAGAAATAGTTTAACTCTATGCAGGAGTGGGATGTTAATGCTAGCCTGCAAACTATGAAAGATACTTAGTCCAGGAGTATTAATGCCTGATCACTATCTTTTGCTACATGGCATGGAACAATATCAAACGGTTTACAACCTTTAAAAAGACAAGGATAGCCTTAGATATATACATGTCTTTCGCATATCATGTTCTGACATGTTGAATCATAAAACACTTGCTCAGTCTGCTAGTGAGTTAGGTTAAATTCATTTGCATTCATACTGACTTGCCACAGGTAGTTTTGGCAAATATTAAACATTTGAAAAATATTTGCCCAAACTGCCTTCACTGAACTTCTAAGGAACCCTGATCCTTGCAGGAGCTCAAGGCCCCCCCTGCAACTCCTAGGTGGGGTAGCACCCCTCAGGCATGCACACGGACACACACACACACACACACACACACACACACACACACACACACACACACACACACACACACATATTTATATATATATATATATCGCTATAGATGAATAGATATAGATATATTAACTGCAAGGTCGCACAACAGTGAATAAAGAGTCAAACTCCATTGTTGATGAAAGCAATTTTGGCAAATGTACTTTAGTCTTTCTATGTTTGCTGAAACTACCTTTGTTAAATTGACAGGAATCACAGTCCTTCATTACAGACATTGACCAGAGTACCACAGGGAGTTAGATTTGTTGTCTTGTTTCTTATGAGTTCTCATTTTGTTATGTTAACAGTGGTTTTATTACAAAATAATTAAAGCCAATTATTATGTCACATGATTTCTGTTCTTCAAATTCTCACATAGTGCATATAATTATTTTCTGTATGCAAGTAAAGGAATAGTTGGTCCACAATTTGCTGAAATATTTCCTTTTTGGCAGTGTATGTACTTGAGACATACCAGACATACAAGTGATGGTATATATCAGAGTAATGTCTAGATTTATTGTGCCATCTGTAAAATCATGCAGTATGTGAATGGGAGTTCCGCTGTGGCGACCCCTAACCGGGAAAAGCTGAAAGACACAAACAAATGTTAAAGTGTACAGTACTAAATTGCCCTTTTACAGGACAATGAGAGTGCTAAATGACTTGACATTCATGTTTTAATAGAGCCACCTTGCTAAGTGTTTTGATGTTCCATGTTTTAGTAGATCTGCATTAGTAAATTGGAATATTTGTACTAGTGCTCTCTTTAATCAAATAAATAATGCATAGCTTTCTGAAGTTAACTGGTTGTACGCAATAACATAATGTAATGTGCGACATGCCCTTGTTACATTATGTTTGACACCAACATTTGCTATTGTCTTTTCGCTACCTTTTACAAGTCTGTTTGAACCCTTATAAATGATTATCAGGTATAATATAGTACATCATATATATTTTATTCATCTGTCAGACCAAGTATTTAGCACTTTTGTAAGTAAAAACTAGCAGAACAAAATGATAGTGTTATGTTGTTTGAATCATTTGAGTCATATGCATTCTTTCCATCATTGAAGATGATTACTATTGTTTCTGTTTTTGACCATAGCAATTTACACTTGCAAGGCACTGGAGATAAAGTCAATTTTTGTCTTGGGGGGAAAGGTATGTAATCTGAATATGTTATGAGAAGGCCAACATAAGAGGGTATATGGCCTATAAAGTTTGTTTAGATGCCTTGGCTTGACTCATATACCATCAGCCAAAAAATGAACAAGAGATCTTTCAGCAGTTGAATTCATAATGCAATATCTTACAGAAGTTAGAGTTTTATACCATAACCTTAACAAATGCTTAGTTGTAAAGCAGTATGTTTTATTGTACTTTTGATACTAAATTTTATTTGTTTTATTTGTTTTATTTGTTTTAGTCTAGGCTGAGCTCATAAATATTCAGTACAAACAAACAGAAGGAGACCAATAGTATGTTGATAGACCATGAATTACCATCCAAATGTAATTTCTGAATTTATATGTAACTGAACAGAGCTGTAGAGCTTGAAATCTTGATGAATAATCCAGGTATTCATGAACTCTGAGTTTTGTAGTATAAGCATATGATATATCCCCAAGGTGCATTAGATTTGACATATTACAACAAATATGGATATTAGTTTCAGTAATCAGCCTTATAAATATATTATGTATCAGCAATAAAACTTCTGCATCAATACTACTACATTTCAAGTAGTTTAATGTTTACTTTTGAGATTATAATAGTTTTAATCTTAGGACTTTAACCAGTTGTTTATTTTGCAAGATGGAGCTACAAATCTGTACTGTGGAAGAACAGACAGTGTTTGAAAAACTGAGTAGAATACACTTACTATTGCTCTTTCAAACATGTTTTCTGCAATATCACTAGCAATATTATCATTATAAGTATGCTAGAGTTATTTATAAGGAACATAGCTGCCACCTTAGAGTCCCTAGTGAACTTCATAACCAAATAAACTAGATATCGACAAGCCACGTTGCTTCGCTAGGGACGGCTTGCACCTGTCACCCCTGGGCTTTCAGATATTGGCAAAGGCTCTTGCCACCCCCATAGTGCCTTTTTTAGGCAAGGCTCAAAAGTCAAACCCACCTCCATAGACAGCACAAGGAACAAGAAACTAAGGGTAATGCTGCTAAACGCCAGAAGTCTTAACCTCAAGATGCATGCACTCGAAGCTCTCCTCAGTAGAGAACATCAATATCTGTGCAGTGAGAGAAACCTGGTTCAAGGCTCCAGAGATCACCCCAGCACTACCAGGTTATATCTCATATCATGCTTTTCGGCCCCAAAACCTGGACCGAACCACAAAAGGAGGGGGAGTTTCCATATTTATCAAGGATATCCACACCTCCAGGTTAGTGGCATTGCACAAAGTATCGGAGACCATCCATGTGCAACTGACAGTGGGCAAGACTTCTTTTCAGTTTATAGCATCCTACAGACCACCCTCTCAAAGTCAGGAATCCCACTCAGCTTTCCTGAAAATATTGGAGAACATGAAGATCTCTCCGAACACCATTATATTGGGTGACTTCAACTACCCAAACATAGACTGGGAGCATTACTCAAGCCCCAGCACCTTAGCCCAAAGGTTCCTGGAATTTATAAACTCAAATGCTATGGAACAACTAGTCACCACTCCCACAAGAGGGGAAAATATACTAGACCTGATCATTACCAACATTTGGACTCTATGCTCTATACCAGAAGTATATCCCTCATTGGTAAGATCAGACCATAAATTAATTTCACTGGATATCCACATCCTGACCCCACCCCCAGCCCAGAAAACCACAGTGAAAAACTTCTCAAAAGCGAACTTCACACTTCTCAAAAGCGAAGTGGAATCCTTCAAGGCCCCAGGGCCAGTGGAAACTACAGCCTAAACTGCAGAATCCTTTATAAACGCATTCTACGGACATCTCCAGGAATGCATGGATCATGCTATTCCAAACAAAATCAAGACCAAATCATCCAAAGGCAGGCGTCCAGTCTGGTGGACCCCAGCCATAAATAAACTGTACAACAGAAGGAGGAAGCTACTACATGATAGAGCAAAATCCCTAAAAGGGAAGGAATCTCTGATCAGTACTAGCAAAAAATTACGATCCCTCATAAAATCCTCCAAGGCCAGCTTCGAGAGAAAAATTGCACAGGACACTAAAGACAATCATAAGGCTTTTTTCAGTTATGTTAGGACCCTGGGATGCAACTCCCAGACTTGTTCTGAGTTGATTCTAAATGACAAAAAATACACTGAACCCACAGACATCGCCAATATCCTGGCAGACAGGTTCAGTGCAAACTTCTCCACCCCCTCCCCCCCAAAAGAGCAAGTATCTATCCCAGCAGAGGGCAGACTCCCAAACATCTCTGATGCTCAGGTGAAGGACGCCCTCTCCAAAGCAAAAAACACTGCTTCCATGGGATCAGATGGCGTCCCGGGTTGTGTCCTACATGAACTCCAAGAAGAACTAATCCCTCAAATAAAACTGCTGTACAATCTCAGCCTCACTACAGGATATGTGCCCAAAGAATGGCGTACAGCAACAGTGGTCCCACTCCACAAAGGTGGTGCCTCTACGGACCCTGGAAACTATCGCCCCATAAGCCTGACTAGCTTAGTCTGCAAGGCTATGGAGAGGATCATCATGGAGCTCATAAACAAAGACATTGGGGACCTACAGACACTAGATCCTACCCAGTTCGGCTTTATCAAGGGCAGATCCTGCCTTTTGAACCTGGTTGACTTCTTCGAAACAGTCACCAAAGCCATAGATGAAGGGAAGGTAGTCTACACAGCCTATCTGGACCTTGCAAAGGCATTTGACACAATACCCCACTCGGGCATCATAGATAAGCTATCCAGCTTAAATATAAACCCCTATGTCACAAGATGGGTCGCAAACTGGCTCAAAGACAGAACCCACAGAGTGAGAGTTGCTGGAGCCATGTCAGACTCAAAACCGGTCACAAGTGGCGTCCCACAGGGTTCTGTCCTGGGACCACTCTTGTTCGGTATATACTTTTCCGAGGTACAGGCAAACGTGGGAGGACTATGGCTCACCAAGTTCGCAGACGACTGCAAACTGGGCACCATAATCAACTCTCCAGCTGACACAAACATCCTTCAAAAAGGTCTCACAGAGACAGATAACTGGTGCCAGCGCCCTGGTTTAAAGCTAAATGCCAAAAAAATGTATCGTCATACCCTTTGGCAAAAACAATGTGCCCACAAATTACTACATAGGCGGAAACCCATTAAGTACAGAGAAAGTTATTAGGGACCTGGGGACCCAAGTTGATAGCAATCTCTCCTTTGAAAACCACATTGCCAAAGTGGTTAGAAAGACCTTCTACATAGCCCACCTCATCACGAAGGGTTTCACATCTAGATCAAGAGAGGTAATCATGCCCCTTTATTCATCCCTCATCAGGCCCATCATAGAATACAATGCCCCTTTTGGGATGTACCTTACCCGACACCTGCAGCAATTAGAAAGACCCCAAAAGTATCTCACCAAGAGGATCAAGGGTCTCAAACAGATGCCATATGCTGCTCGGTTAAAAAACTCCAGCTCTACTCAGTTGCATACCGCCTACTTCAAGGCGATCTATGCCTGACATACAAAGCTATGTCAAATCCAGAATTAATGGACATGCTCCACCTCAGTAAATCTAAATCCCTTAGAGCCACACGCTCGAGGGACTTGAACCTCAGCACAGAAATAAATAGAACTTGCTGGAGGGACAGGTTCATAACCCAGAGGCTCCCTTCGCTCTGGAATAGAATTCCAGTTCATGTGAGGCAGAGCACCTCACTGAATCTCTTCAAGAAGAATCTCGATAGGTGGATGGGGGATCGTAGGTTTGTCCCAGGGATTACTCCTGTGTCACTATTAGACAGAGGCACAGTAAACTAAACCTTAAAAAGGGCACAGTATATTCAGATCAGGGGGTGGCGTAAGCCATACAGAATCGGGCTAGGCTTATAATTGCCTCAGGGCAGATAGCCTAGTATGAACCTATGAATCTATGAACCTATATTGAACTGAGGATAAAGAGAGATTAACTATCAATGAACCCAAAATCTTAGCCCTGACTACTGCCAATAGTAACATTTCTATGCCTAGATCTCACATTGGAACTGTTTCTTGAGTTTTACAGATGAAAAAAGTAAGCATTTGACAACAAATGTTAGAGTTGGTGGTCCTAGCACTTACTGCATTTATAGTAGCTATAAGTGGTTCAAGATCGAATGGTTTGGCCTGGTCAAAGTAACCATAGGCTACCTGTTACACACTGTCCATTGATTTATATAGAATGCTTCATAAAAGCATGCAATATTGTTAAATTAAACTCTTTGTGAAGTGAGTGTGTTGTGAAGTAATTCTCCATTCATGGTGTATGTGCTATCAGAAGAAAGATGACTTAACATTAACTACATGAATAATTTCTGGAAGCACTTAAAAGTTGACCAACAAATAACGAACAAAGTGCTGTAAGCCAAGGAAAACTGTAGAACCACAAATCCACTTCGAAGCTTTTAATGAACCAAACTCCACAGACCATTCACATTGTGAATGGTCTGTGGAGTTTGGTTCATTAAAAGCTTCGAAGTGGATTTGTGGTTCTACAGTTTTCCTTGGCTTACAGCACTTTGTTCGTTATTTGTACATGAATAATTTGCCTAAATGACTAGTGTAGGATTATCTGAGTCAGGCTTACTGGAATCTTTCATTTAGGAGGAGCAATGCCTTGCTTATGGATATTATTAAACAGTAATGATATCTTATGGACCAATATAATAAAGGAAACAATTCCACAAATAAAAGCTTTTGTAATATAATTTGGCCATATGGCGTTCGAGATTTTAAGGTTAATATAATTTATTTCACAATAATGCATTGAGATGGCATTTCATATGGACTCTAACATGGCATAGCTAATGAGCACACTTGTATGGATGTACACAAAGAAAATGCTGCAGTTTGTTGCATTATACAGATCGAAAGAAATTATTCTTTTTGGATTTTTTTCAGTCTTCAAAAATAAATTTGTCTGGCAGTTAATTCAGATGCTAAGATTCTGAACTGTTAACGATTTGTTTTCTGTAGTTAGTGGTAGAGGATTTGATTACTTCTAGCAACATTTGCTTACTGTTTTAGTCTGAGGAAGTTACTTACCCAAACAGTGCTTCTTTTCATTTGTCCAGTGAGCTTCCCTGCTTAACAAAGGAATAAAAAATATTATATGTTTTCACATTTTTGGGGTTATTTTTTTCCTGACCCAGTGCCTGCCAGCTTTTTCATATTTTGGCTTAACAGCTGTAGTATCTTGTATTCAGACTTTACTTATTTTATATAACCATTGAGTTTTCTGCAAGCAGATAGTAAACTCATAACATTACTATGAGAATAAAGAGCTCAACATAATTTTTTGATGTATCAGTTTCAGTTATTTATGTTGCACCAGGGTAGCGTCCCAAGCTGGCTATTAGGCATGTATTTCTTTATGTGATAGCCAAACATGGTTTTGTATTTATGCAATATGCAAGTTTACCTCCTAGCTATTTGTAAGAATCTGCATCTCACCATTACATTGTTTAAATGCTGGTCTGGCAGAGTTCATGAAAAATTACAGTCAATAAAAAGGGACTCAACAAATCCTGCCTATCACACCTGTCAGTCACTGAAAGCTGCCAGAGGTGGAAGATCTCCTCAGTTCTGATGCTGGGGCAGACAAAACTGTCCTATTGTACATAGCCAACTCTGCAGACACAGCATCTTGAAGTAAGTTATATTTTTGTGGCCTGTTTCTGGTGACTGAAACAATTCATTGAGGATGATTTACATAAATAACCACATCCAGTTTTGCATTTGATAATCACTGTGGTTCCATTCAAATAATTAGAAGCTGTTCCGAAAATTGTAGAATTAAGGTGCTTTTGTGTTGTTTACTCTTTAAGAATTGTGCCATCATTTGTATCCATGTGAGCAGAGCTGGGCAGAGAAGGACCAGCTGTAAATTATTTATTTCAGACAATGTATTGGACAAAATTAGGATGAGTATGTTATTCCATCTAGTTTGAAGTATCAAGAGACTGGAATAAAACACATTGTGGCACTTAATTCCCACGGATATAATCAGCTTTAGTCCTTTACTGATCTTGATTCAATCAGTCAAGATGCAACTGAAGTCACCTCACAAAATGTAATCATTCCTAGTAGGTACAGATCAACCAAAATCTCTCATGTTCAAATTTGCTAAGTTTATACACATAAATTGAATCTTTATGGCTTTAATCCATGCATGCATTGAAAGGGGTATTTCTGACCCTTCTTGGCAGATAGTGTAGTAACAGGCATTTAGTGTATCAGTTAAAAAAACAGGCATTTTGTCTCTTAACTTGGGTTCGGAGTTTATTAGCAGAGAGGAAACCATCATCTTGTCATTTGTACCTTCAGTAAATCTTAGCTATGATACTTATAGTGACCTCTTCTAATTGTAATATGTATATCAGTAGCACTATATGTTGTCAAAACTCATTTGGTTAAAACTGCAGGTATTGTTAGAAAAAAAGGTTTGCATTGCCAAAACTGAAATTGAGCATCTCAGGGTAAAGATAAAATGTGTTTTATTTATTTGCTATGTACTAATTTTGTAAATTAACATTTCTCTTTACTCTCAATTTATGTAACATTGGAGTTAGTATAGCTGGGGATTGAGGGTCTACTGGTGAAGTAATGAGAGGTTTAGGGAGCCCTGCAAAAGCAATATTATTTTAGTTATGTGTGCTGTTTCTGTATATAGCATATTGTATCTGTGATAGCATTGTGCTTTGGATGTAATGGTTATAATTTATTAAGTTTTTGATAAAACAAAATTCGCTGTTTCATGACAAATCAATTTAGGTTAGCTCAGTGATTTTGTTATCCGGACTCCTGGTATTCATTTTCATGCTAGACATATATTACGATGGATCACACTACTTCAGTAGAATTTTTATTGCACTGAGGATTCTTTGCTTGTAATAGTTGTAGGCCACTGCAAGAGATGTTGTTCCTGTTAAAACAAGCACTTCCATGAATGATATAGATAATTAACAGTCAGAACTAGGTATGGTGATGCATATGTCTAGAAAGGGAGTGCATGGTATATAGCAATGCATGAGGGAGCCATTATGCCATTTAGGTTGGTCACTGCTCATTACCTATTTTACAAACAGAGGAAGCCATGCACAAAAATTAACAATCTTCACTGTATCAGCATTAGACTTACTGAGGCTGTTATATTTTGCTGATATCAGCATTTGCTTAGATGGCAGGTCATTTCATGAAGCAGTTGCCTTGGCTTTGTCTTTCTGTGTGGCTCTCTGTTTATTATGTGTTGAATCTGACAATTATAAGAATGATTTCATTGTTTGGTCTTGTTAGTGAATTCTTTACTTCATTTTGATGTGCTTTTTATTCTTCCTCCAGATAGAGGTTATCTAGTTCTTTGCGGGTCTATATGACTAGACCGAAAGATCACAACATCAAATGTATGTACATCAACACATTTACGTCGATGTACATACTGAGCGAAACACCTAAATGGCAAAAAACGGAACACCAAATGTGTTTCATCATCATAATGCGCCACACTGGTAGGTAAAATTGAAACTACAATATTAAATCAATTAGCTTTTGCAGGGGGGCAAGCCCCCCTGCACCACCCAAGTGGGGGGTTTTGCCCCCCACACCCCCCTACTTAAATATACCAACTCCGAGACTGCACTACAGTGGGGAAAAAGATATATTTCCTTATTCCCACCACAGTGCTGCTGGCTATGAAACACGTTTGGCGTTCCGGTTTTCGCAGTTTAGGTGTTTCGCTCAGTATGTACATCGACGTAAATGTGTAGATGTACATACATTCACTGTTGTGATCTTTCGGTCTAGTCATATAGACCCGTTCTTTGCTCCTAAAATGTTTTAAACTCTAGGGTTTGTGATGTATATGAACTGTCTAATCCTGTCTTATCTCTGCAGGTAGCTGGAAAACTCACTGATTTAGCCTCCATCTACACTAGTGTATATATGTTGTCCTGCCTTCTTTCTCTCTTAGTGACTTAGATTATGTAGATAGCGATTTCAGACTTCTAAAAGTGATAAACTACTGTAAAATGCTAAAATCTTAGAAGGACAGCATGGTTTTGATGGGTTATTACAGAAAATGTCAGAGCATGTCTTTAAAATACAGCTCTTATAAGTATGGTAGTTGCTTTTGAGCAGAAGAAATTAGTTCATTCAAGTGGTGGTACAAAGAAATGGAAGAATTGGAACAAGAAACTGTAGGCTCCTCCTCATGAAAAAGTATAATAGGTAACAAAGCAACTACTAATACATTAAATGCTGATAGAAGGACAAACACAAATGTTAAAAATGCACCAGTGCTATTCAAAAATGACAGGGAAAAGAGAGGCAAACCTATCAAAAAATAAAGGAAGAGTGCCGATGTTCAAAGCTTAAGTTTCTTGAAATGATGACCTTGGATGAAAAATGAAAAATTGTTATTGTGTCAGTCAAACAACATGCTGGAAAAGACACTTAGAAAGTGGCCTTTTAGACGTATTTTATTTATTTTTTGTTAACTGGGGTAGAGTACTGATCCAGTTGTACCATCCTCAGACTCATCCTGGGACAGTGATACACTTGTAAGAAATGAACAATACAAACATAAAAAATGCAGATATAAGATACAAGTCTAAGAAAGTATCAAAGAACATAATGTATTTAAAAAAATACAGCAGGCTGTAATATCAGAAGCTGGGTGACTTGACAAGACTAGAAGAAGCAGTGTTAACAGTGTATATGCAATATGTGCAGGTGTATAAAATTTGTACAGCATGTATACCCCCTCCCTTATTTTTATTATCTTTTCTTGTTTACCATTAACTTAATAAAACAAATAGAGGAAATAAGGGGGGCAATGTGGGGTGAAGGAGAGAGGTAAGGTAGGACAGTAGTAAGGAAGGAGGTGAAAAGAAAGGAGGTGAAAGCGGACTGAATTAAGCTAGAAGTGGTAGTAAGAGCATGTGGATGGATTTAAGTTGGGGCGAGTCAGGCGATTGTTATCAGGTAATGTTACAGCATTTTGTTTTGTCTAGGCCTGTACAGTTGTGTTTTTGAGGGGATGTTAAAGTAATAAATCTATAGATGCAGTTTGCTGTAGTTTGTAGGGAGGGAATGGTTTTAATTGGTGTGTTAGCAGTGCTAGGAAGGCTATATTTAAGTTGCACTTGTAAGAATCCTTTGTCAGTTGTTTTCTACCTTCTGGGGGAAGAAAATGGGACTGAATACTTTTTTTACTTAGTAGTATTGATGTAGCATTGGATGTTCAGGGACTGGTCTAAACACATGCCTAGATATTTGAAGGGTGGTGTAGTTTCAATGTGGTCCTCTGGTTATTTATTAAGGGACAATTTTGTTAAACAGTGGAAAGTTTAGAGCTGGTATCATCTAGTCTTTATTTTTTTTAAGTGCTGAGAATGAAAATATTATTAGTGAGCCAGTTAAAAAGGGAGGCTAGGTCTTTTTCAGGTTTCCTGCTAATATGTATATGTGTGAAGAGTCATCTACTATCTGTGTAAAACTAAAAAGATGTTTAGGAATATTAGCTGGAGGACTGCTTATAAAATTGGAGAAACATAGTGATGAAAGACTGGAATCTTGTGGTACCCCTTTGGTGAATAGGATAGGGGTGGAAGAGGCTTTTCCAGTTTGTAACTTAAATTGCCTGTTGCCAAGGAAGCTTTAGAACCAGGCAAGGGCATTGGGGCTAATCCTGTTGTGAGTAGAAGAATATAGTTGGCAGTATTGAAATTCTCAGTGAGATCAACTGCTGGATCGTTAGTACCTATGATGTAGATCCTACTGGTTTTACTTAGTTCTTCTATTAGGGATGATATTTTTTGGGAGGATTTCTGTTCGAAGGATATAAGAACTGGGGTGAGTTTGGTATTAGGGGCTGAGAGTGTGAATGGGATAAGGAAGAGGTTGTTAAATGTGTGTGCTGGGGAGGGGGGTTGAATAGTTGATATTAAGTCTGCAGAGTTTGAGTAAGTAGTTTTAATGTTGAGTTGATTCCTGAGAGGATGCTGGGTCTAGTGGGTTATTGAATAAATTATGTTGGGTCTAATTTAGTAAGTGCATGTAATTTTGTGTGTGATAGGTGCAATATGGTTAAGGTTAAATCTCATAGAATTAAGATATTTTTACTGATGTTGTGTATTGGAATGTTTGTTCTAGGAAGAATTTAAATTTAATGGTATTAGAGGGAGAAGAAGAGGGATGCATCCTAAGATAAGAGCAAGTTCTGAGGAGTGGCTAAAGTTAATGTTTATGGTTAGCCTGTAGGGGTCATGCTCTTTTGTGGAAGAGATTAGGTCAATGAAAGAAATGTTCAGGTTGTTTCTTTTAAGTAAGAGGATGTTGCCAACATTTCTTGTTCCAGGTCTTAGGTTGGAGCTTTAGTTGTAAGTTGGGAAGTTGCAGGTTAGATCTGATGTGCTGGGTTTTACCCATGCTTCAGTTATCCCTATTACATCTGGGTAGTGGTACTGAAGAATACCTATATTTTCAATAGCTTGTTTAACATGCCACCTACATTAATTACAATCATTTAAGCAATAACCCATGCCTGGGTGTGGGTAATGCTGGATTTACCCATGGTTGGTGTGGTTTGGTCACAAGGGCGAAGCCTGAGTGGCCAAATAAAGACAACCGTGGGTAAATCCAGCATTACCCACACCCAGAAGTGGGTTATTGCTATTATACAATGACATTATTTAAGAAAAAAAAACTTACTTTTCTTAAATAATGGCATTGTATAATGCCTCTGTGCTGCCCTTCCGCAGCTGTCTGGTATTCTGCGGCAGTTCTGATGTACTGCGCATGCGTATGCTTATGCAGTACATCAGAGCTGTGTGTGGAAGCAACGGAGAAAGCAAGAGCTCCGTTGCGTTTTAAAAGGTGTCTCGCTATGTTAAAGGAGTTTAACATAGCGAGATAGGTTTAAAAAAAGCAACGGAGATCTTCCTTTCTCCGTTGCTTTTTTTAAAGCTGTCTCGGTATGTTAAACCCGCTTAACATAGCGAGACAGCTTTAAAAAAAAGCAACAGAGAAAGGAAGATCTCCGTTGCTTTTTTTTAAGCTATCTTGCTATGTTAACATTGCAGCAATGGAGCTCTTCCATTCTCCATTGCTCTAAAAAAAAAAAAAGACTTATACTAATGGAAAAAGTCCGGGCGACCGGACCTTTTTCCATTAGTATAAGTCTGATTTACAATGGGCACGCTGACCAATCAGTGTGCACGTTTTGGAATATTAATGGGGGGGGGGGGTCATTGTATAATTTGACATAACTGATGGAGATAAGGATTGTGTGAGGGCAGAGATATGATGGTTTATGGGATAGTCGGGGTTTAGGCCCTGTGTAGCTCTGCAGCAATAATATGTTGAGCGAAGGTAAAATGTTTATGCCATATTCAAAGAATTAAGTGAGTGGTAAGTTGGGGGATGTGTATATCTGCTTGGTTGTGTCTTTCATGTGTGATAACTTATTTAAGTTTGTGATCTGTATGGTGATGGCTGTTGGAGGTGGAGTGCTTAAAGATTAAGTTGTTATGTGGAAAGTGTTAGTGATGTGATAATGGATAAAGAGGGTAAACTGGGTGGGTTAGCAGTGTAGTATCTTAGGGTTTTGTGTGGTTTGTGATAGTATGAATGTACACAATATAAAGACTGACTATAATTGATGTATTAATTGTGGGTTAAATTCTTTTTTGTTGTTTGCTAATAGTTGTACGGATAGTTGCTTATGATTAGATATCAAGGTTACTTGTTATTATGTAATTTAAATTAGTTAATTGTGTAGTAGTGATAGTGTGAACATGTGTTGGCTAGTGGAGGGATGCCAACCGATTTCCTCAAGTTGTTGTAACTTGTGTATTGTATTATGTTCATTGTAGATAAGTGTTCATTAAGTGGATGTGGATTTTGGATAGAAGGTAGATGGGATCGTGATTACTAAGATTAAGTTAGTCAGGTGTGGCATGGGAATTGTGGGTGGAAGAGGACTGAAATGGGTCCCAATCCTCAGTTGCCATCAGTTGCAGTAGTCATTCAGTCTGCATATGCAGACTTGTGCAGACTGGCAAGAATCTTGTGAGTCAGCTGCAGCAGGAGAGCTGAAGGCCAATCATTTTGCAACTATCAGTGTTTTCTGCTGTTGTGTTACTGAGGTTTCTTCAGCTGGAGCACTCTTAGAAGGAAAATGGCTATTGCAAGTAGAAAAGCAATTGCAACAGTAGAAATCATTATCTAAAGTTTAGGAGGAAAGAGCAGGCAGCATCTCATTTATCAGGGGATTCTGAGCTGGTAATTTGTGTTCAGGATAGAAAGGACTGACCCCAGGATATTACCTAAGTTCCCTCAAAGTAGAATAACCTAAAGTTATAATTTTTAATGCACAAAGCACTGTGCTGCTGACTTATTTTTTAAAGAAAAATTTTGGGGGTGGGGTTGTTTGTTTTGGGGAAGGTGGACCTGCACAAGAATGGTAACTCGATGCTGATGTCAATGACCACCTCTGAGAATAGGGAAGAGTATGGGAGATGTTAGAATAATAATTAGGAGAGTAGAGAGAGGGTAGGAGGGGTAGGAGACAAAAGGTCAGGTGTCCTATAATGCTAATAAAAAAACCTCAAACAATTCAGCACCATTTTAGGTAGTGTTCAGATATTCTCTAGAATTAATTAGTGATAGTATCTACACAATAGTTTCATTGTACTACCATGTTTTATGCACCACACATCACATAGAATATAACAGTTAAGTGTCTAACAAAACCCTTGCTTCTTTGATAATATTCAAGTGCAATCAGTGAGTATTAGTAGTAATTACAATCTTGATCAAATAGAATAATGCTAAACAAAAATAGCTGTAACATTATCAATTCCATCATGAGATACATCTGCAGTTGTCATTGATTCCTGTTAATGTGCTTTAAATATGTTGGCATTTGCAGTAGTACTCATTCAGCTCTGAGGGTGCTCATGCAAGTGGTCCTGTACAGCAAAGGAGTACGTTGAGGCGTATAGGGTGTGGGAGCAGGGTCACCTAGTAGGAAATGCTGGGAAAAAAATTATGTGAGAGTGATTTTCCAGGCAGGAAGATTGCAAGACTTTATTAAAAGGATGATTTAATTCACATGTAAATGAAGTGCCGGCAGAATCTTGCACCCCTCACCTGCCCTTATTTATAGGAGCCAATAAGTCTGCTCATGTGCACTTGTGCAGATTCATTGTCTGTAACTGAGTATGACTAAGGAAAGGGAGCTGAAGACAACTCTTTTTGTAATTATCAGCCTTTTCTGCTTTGGTGTTCATGAGTTCTCTTCAGCTGGGGCACTAGAAGAGGGAAAATGGCTCTCGTAAGTATGAAATTAGAGCACTGCAAATCACTATCTCCTCTTGAGAGAAAAGAGTCAGGAGTATCCCAGATTTCGGGGATTCTGTAATGATAATAATTTCATTGTATTCAGGATGGAATCTGATTGGCTAAAAGCAACAAAACAAAGGGTTCAAAATCAGTGGTGGCTGTTGACTTCAAAGCAATGGGGGGCTGCAGGAAGAAACTAAATGGGTGGGGGAATATAATGGGCAAGGGCTCTATTACAGCAGGTCAATAACTGTTGTATGTGATCAAATAACAGATGCAGTCATTCACTTTCATCCACCAACTGCCTCACTATTTACCTACTCAGTATAGCCACTTTACTGACTATATATATATATCTATATATATATATATATATATATATATATATATATATATATATATATATATATATATATATACCTTTGATGTTTAGACACAATCAACAAAGCCAACCTTAGGTAAAATGCAACCTTAGACAAAAGACTCCGTGGATCTTCCTGTTGCTAACTAGTCTGCCTTGCACTTCCTCAGTGCTGTCCTGAGTTTTCCCCCCATCCTGGCTCCAGACCATACACCCAGATTACTTCTTTCTTACATTTTCACACTCAATAACTAGCCAATAATCTAGTGTAGTGTATGTCTGGAGGAAGTAAGTCAATTAAGGCACGTGTCTGGGAGTGCTAGGCCTCCAAAAGACAGAGTTCTAGATGCTCTGAGTTGCATTTTAGATTTTTTTTAAATTTTTGATTTAATTATGGTGGCCTGAAAAAAAATCATGAGTAAGGAAGTATATTCAGTCTTATTTTTTTTTAAGGAAAATATGTTGTAGCTTAAACTTAATGTTCAACATTAAGAAAATATCTGTTCCGAATTAAACTGAGAAAATGTGAGGATACTTCAATCCTGTCTGGGAATAGTGTCTGCATTCCTACTCCTCCAAAAAGTCATAGTTATCTTCTGTGTATCACTCCGTGTTAGATTTGGATTAAAAACTAAAAGACCAAATGGACAGAAGCATATATTATACAGCTGAGGGTCTGGAAAAATAAGCCAAAGCACATGGATAAAATCTGCACAGAGCCAATGAGTGCACACAGAGTCTCTACAGGTGGAGTGGACAGCCCAAAACTCAGTGGGAGAACTAAGCACTGTTAGATGACAATAGTACTTGATACAACACTCTGCATTTTTTTCAGAATTATATTCTTAAGTTTCTAGGAATAATGATTTAGAAACTAAAGAATATAATTGGATTATCAGACAACAAGCAGATAGTAGTCCAGGTATTAATTCCACTGTTTCTATAAAACCAATTCTGAAAAAAATGCAGACGTGTTATAAAAAATGACTTTTTAAAAATGACATTTGAATATAAGGCTATACATAGCCATTTTATAAATGTTTCTTTAAATACATAATTAATTAATGACACAATTAGTGATGTTGGTTGGCTGTTATCTTCATGTGATTTTATTTAAATAGCATTGTGTTTTACTATGGTTGTATCACACTGAAGAAGGAAGTATCTGAAAGCTTTGTGTTTCAACTACTGTGCTTCAACTATATTTTACTGGCATTTTATTAAACTTTGGACGTAACTTGGCCGTTTTTCTTGTGTTTTTTTGTTTTTTTTTGCCAGACTTGCCAGACTTTTTCTCTAGCAGACATAGTTTCTTTAGTTTGTTTGGTCCACCAAGTGGCATGTTGAGCCTTAACTCTCTTCAGACAGGGTGGGGCTACCCTGTCTAAGACCTCTAGGAATGTTGAATTAAAAAACTCTACAGCATCATTGAGTGGGGGATGTTTTAATGGTGATCAGTTCACATTGTATAAGATCTCACTGAAGGCAGAGGGGGTGAAATGGGATACATTGCTAGTGTGCCTGACTTGGTGTTGGTGTGGGATGGGGTAACCTTATGTATAATGAAGGCAGGTGAGTGGTCACTAATACTATTTGGTAGAGTACCAGAGGAGGAGATTTTGTTAGGGTTGGATACCAGGATCCAGTCAAGGACTGAACCTTTGTTGTTTTTATAGTTGGTTCTGGTGATGTCTGTGATTAATTGAGTGTAATTATATAGGTTAATGCTGTTAAATGGGTCATTGTTTGAGATATCATGCCAATTGATGTTAACATCGCCTAGAATGATGGTTTTGTTATTATTAGTAATAGTCCAGGCAAGATTCTCTTCAAGTATAGGTATGTTATTGCCTGGGGGAATGTATATGACCACGATACAAAGGTTTTTACAGTTATTCAGTTTTAGGAAGGCTGGCAATATTTCTGCAGGGGAGCATCATGGGATAGGTTTTATGTATTGAACTACTGTAAAAGTATTTTGATAAATTAATTTGATACTGCCACCTTTCTTCTTTGGTGTGTCTTTCCTTAGACAACTATAGTTAGGGGGTAGAAATTCAACATCTTTGATACATGGTTTTAGCCATGTTTCTGTGATGGTTGTAAAGTCGGGGTTATTTTTGCTTTCCCAGGCATTCAGATGTGAGACTTTGTTTCTGATGCTCTGGATATTAATGGTATTGAAGTTTAGGGATTTTGTGGGGTAGCAGGGTGGTGAGGAGAGGCCAGGGTTTGGATGAATGTCTCCACATTGAGCTAAATTACAGTGGGTGGGAGGTATATAGTGGTTTCTTTTCTATTGTTAGTTCGGCTGGAAATGAGACAGTAGTGTAGTAGAGGCTTTGAAGGGTTAAAATCTTTATTTTGGCTTGTAGAAATATGTTAGTGCTATATAAAGTGGGGCCTATTGAGGAGTAGTTGGGGAGTGATGGTGTTTATATTGTAGTTGTAGAAGTTGGTTTGCAAGGAATGTGGGTTGTGTAGTAGGAAGATAGATGTAGAGTGAGATAGAGGTAAAGTAGGAGAAAGAGGTGAACAGTATTGTGGATAGGAGATATTTTGCAGTGGATAGGAGATATTTTGCAGAGGTGAAATGTGTGTATGACAGGTATTGAATGATGGGCTAAGAGTATGGAGCTGCTTAAGATATGTGGGAGGAACAGTGTGAGGTAAATAATTGTTACAGTGATTAGAGGGTGTATGTAGGATAAGTAAGGTATTTAAGTAGGGATAGGGAAATTATGGTGGGGAATAGTGGGGATGCTATTTAGCCCAATAGGTTTGTAATTGGTAGGAGTTAAAGTATGATAGGACTACTAGTAATGAGTGGACTGTTAGATTAAGGGAAGGTGGGTGGAGTAACAAAATTAAAGGAATGTTATTGGTAGGAGTAAGATGGACATAGAAGTGTGATTGGAGGAGGATATTGTGTAGGAGGGGTATGGCCAACTATAAGTGTAATTGATGTGGGGGTGGGTGGGAATAGGAGTAGGATAGGGGAGCCAAGTGAACCCGAGCACAGCGAAGGCGAACGAAGAGGACAAGAGTAGCAGCAGAGCAGTGCTAAAGCCCAAAAGGAAAAACAATTTTTGAGCTACAGGTGAGAGGGGAGAGCTGTAGAACAGTTTAGTAGAAAGCTGGCTAGTTACCTGTATACACAGAAAAATAGGGTGTAAACACCTGACCTTGTAATGGCAGGAAAAACAACAGTCTGTGTATATTTGCGTAGGTTCCCAGCAGAGTAATACCACTTGCAGGAGAAGTACATCCTAGGGCTAATTTAGCAGGAAAGTACAGTCAGGTGAGTATAGGGGCTAATGCAATATGGGTTTGGTGGTGAGCGTACAGCCTCAATTGCAGGAGACCGGTAAAGGCAAATATATACATACAGTTAAAGTGAGTTCTTGGTGTTAACTCTGTTCCTTGAAACGGGGCTGTAGAGGCACAGGATTGGACTGGATGTGGTGTACTAAGAGTAAGCCCTGTCTGATGTAGTCACAGAGTATGGGTAGCTAGAAGACAAAACAAGAATAAGCAACAGTTAGACAAAAGGGGTGGAATGGAGATAGATAGAGAAAGGATGTTTACTGTAGGCTTCAACAGTGTACTAGAGACTAAATATGGGTTAGACAGGAGAATACAGGGAGAATGGTGCTCAGAATGGGAGGAAATTAATTCGAGAAGAGAGGAAAATGGTAGAATCTGTCAGATCGTTTAGTGACTGCAATCCTTACTGATTTGCAAGAAGGAACACAAACTTTACAAAGAACAGATAAAAATCAAAAGCAGGAGCAGTTTAGAACAGACAACAAAGGAATAAATAAATGCATGCCCTCCCCTCACCACACACACACACACACACACACACACACACACACACACACACACACACACACACACACACATCTATGACCGTGTATTAAAGCCATATGCATGACTGTACTCCTCAGTCTTTGATTACAGTCAAATGAATGGTTGTACATACATACATACATCATTGCCATACAGGAGTTTGTCTTGCTATCCCATGAATCTGGAAGAAGGCTAGAATAATGGTGGGCAATGGATCAAAATCAACAGACCAGAATATTGCACAAAACAGAAAAGAAGCATTCTGTAAAATCAGGAACAGCTGAGAGCATTTAGATCCCTCATACACACACACACACACACACACACACACACACACACACACACACACACACACACACACACACACACACACACACACATTCTCACACACACACACACACACACACACACACACACACACACACACACACACACACACACACACACACACACACACAGATATATTTATATATGTATATACATACACACACACACTTAAATAAAGTACTTCTTAGTTCTTATCTTCTCTTACATGCTGGCTGTAGCAGGCATACTGGCTGTAAAAATTTGATAATTAAATAATTAACTAAATAAATAAAAAGAAAAAAAGCACAATCCAAACGCAGAGCAGCACTTGGCTGAGGCGGGGATCCATGCAGTAAATATATAATAACGTAAACCAAACACCATATGCGTAGTCCCCTGATGGCAATGAAATGCTGAATAAAATCCAAAGTTCAAAACACGACATGTACTTCTGCAAGCTCAATAAAACTTTTATTTCGAGAAAGAAAAAAAACTTCTTCCCTTGCTCTTTCCTCCATACTTGCACAGTTACTTCCCTTATTTTCAAGTCTCAGGTTGTCTTAGTCACATGAGACAGCCTGAGCCAAATGGTAACGCTTGTTGCTCCTTCATGCTGTAGCCTGTAGATATCCTTGTTGAGTGATGTTTCAGATACCCCCAACAAAAACATGAAAAAAGTTCCATGGATTGGTGGAGTAATTTTGCAATCATGCTGTTTTAAAAACAGCCTGATGAGCAGACTGAGACATTTTTCTATATTTTTTAAACATTGTTGGCTTTTCTCAGAAATCTGAACAGGTATGCATGGAGTTTGGAGAACTAGGAGATGAAAAGAAAGTTAAGTCGACTTTCTGAGTTTTAAAAAGAGTCTTCTTTATAATGGGTGGAGGGCTGCAGCCCAGTAACCAGTGCCATGAGCTGCCCCTGTTGATAATACTGCATAAAGCCTATTTCAAATAAAGAACATGTAACATGGTCAAACAAAAGAAACTATTTTAATATAAAACTATACAAAGATATCACACCACTATCTTTTCTAATGAAACAGACCAAGTTGCAATGAATTTACCTCACTGTTTTCTTCCACTGTTCATCTAGTGTCCTTTCTTTTATGATGCCTTATAGGCTTTTCTTTCCCATAACGTTTAATTTATGAACTCATTTCTTTACAGTCATTCCTCTACATATCCCCTAAAGAATTCTATCTGCTGATAATAGAGCATTAGACTTAACACAACGATTTAGTGTAACTAAAGAATTAAGATGGCATGTTTGGGAACATAATATAGCAATGCGCACTGACAGCCATTTGAAAGTTACAAAACAACAGTCTTCACATCTGCGCTATCCGCATTTTGATCTTTCCCCCAAAATAAACAGATACAGATTGTATAAGTAATTGTGACAAATAAACTAGTCTTCTTTTCAAATCTGTGCCGTGAATTTAAAGGTCTGTCCACTGATCCCTACTAGTCAGAGGCTTAGGAATGCTAAAGAAATCTGTATGTGCAGTGCAATACTACGTTTACTCTAGAAATGTTTCTTGTGAAGTCACTTTGTTATACTGAAAGCTGTGTTGAATCCCTTATGAAGTTTGAAGTTGTGATGTAACAGGATATTTGTTTTATTCAACAGCACTGTGTAATAAGTAAGCATCGGTACACTCACATCAGTGACTACGATCAGATCATTCTTGTATTACATACATTTAAAGTGGGTTTTCCTAGAAATTTTACCTGCACTTTTTAAACCAAAGGGTCAAGTGATTGTGAGGCATTAAAATGTGTCTCCTGTGCAGGCAATGATTCCTGACAAGTTGATGCTCTGTTTATTAAAAAAACGATTGCTAGCTCAGGCGGTGTTTAAACTACAAAACATAACCAAAAAGGTATTCTGTGACACAAGTACACATAGCAGAATGAACTCTCTGATGTAACACAGCAAATGCTGATTACTTTTCTAGGCAAATGCAAGTTGCAGCCCTGACTTTATCAATGTAAGTAGAAATAGAAGCTTTGGACTTATCTTTAATCACAAAGCAGGCATTGCTTTACACTCGCAGAAATTCTAGCAGATGGTAGTTTACTTGGGGATTATTACATGAATTTGATAACAGGTTGTGCATTATGTGATGCAGTTGTATAATTTGTAAAAACATTGCTTAAAAAGCTTGAAACTTGGCAAGGGCGGGAGGCAGTAAGTAATGGCTAGTACTGAAACCATGCACAGTGTTTAAAACATATTTCTGAATGAAGGCTTTGTCTTGTGCCTTTGTAGATATAGACCCTGAAAACAGTTCATGTACTACTCCTGAATTATCACACAGTAAGTCATTTATACAAGTGAACTCCCAAACTTTTGAAAACTGAAAACAAAATACGATCAACAAAGGGAGCCAAAAGATCGATGCACCAAAGTACAAATGGTTGTACTAATCCAAACTGATGGTTTATTTAAGTCACAAGAATTATTTGTACACAGCTTTTCGTCGGCAAGTCTCCACCAACTTCTTCAGAACGATAAAAAATTAAAAAAAACGTCACCATTGAAGTAACTTATTTAAATGATACAAAACAGCCTCATGATGGTAACACTGCCTCCTTCAGTTAAAAATAAAATTTACATGTTTCAATGAATTTCAAATAAATTCCCATGCTAACATTAACCCACCCAAATCACTTAGCTGCCGAACACATGAAAGGCAAATCATTAAAAACAATCGCTGTCTAATAAGATAGAAAACCTGTACGGTCATCACAAAGATTCCTACTGGTTAAACTACATATTCACAGGATTTAAATTGATAACTAATATCCTGCACTAATAAATACAGTCTGAAGTTACCGTAAAAAACTATCAACTTGTCTAAATACAAATTACACAGTGCTATAAATATAGTCTAATAATATAAAATGGTATACTTTGAAAATCAATAAATGTTAATTATACATAAAGGAAATAAATGAAATAAAAAACATAAAATAAAAAACATGATAACTTTCTACCTCTCCAAATTTTTCAATTTCAAAACACAATTGATTGACAGCATATTATTGAAACCTGGGTAATGATATGCTTCTAATTTTAACTGCCATAACAGTTCCTTGAGTTCCAAAATTAATGAATCGGGACCTCCCCTATTGTCTGGTACAACCTGGTCTATCACAGTGAAACTAAATTCATGGTCAGGGCACTCCTTAATGTGTTTTGCTAGGGCATTGACCATTTTCTCCTTCCTGATAGCATATATATGTTCATATAGGCGCTCACAAAGTTTTCGATCCGTTTTACCTATATAATACACCAGACATGAAGAACACTGAGCCAGGTAGACTACATGTGTACTAGAACAATTAAACCTCCCCTTTATTTTATATTTGATGTCTCTAATCATAAAGAAGGTACCTGCTTTAATAAATAGGCAATATCTGCACATACTGCATTTGAACATACCAGATCTAGCATAAGACATCCTAGTTTTCATTTCAAGTATGTTTTTTAAGTTGAAGCCCCTCCTAAAAATCACTTTTGGGATCATCCCTAAGGATTTCGGTGCTTGATTGTCTGTTGTAAGCAAACACCAGTTCTTCTTGATAATGGAAAAAATATCTCTCGCATCCACACTATAAGTAGTAGTAAAATTACAGACAAAGGAATCTCCAGTATGGGCATTATCTAATGCTAAAATTGGTTCAGCACTAGAATTCCCTAAAATGGGTAGATATGCTCCATTCTCCCTCTTGGAACGTACCTCCTTACACAAATCTATGATCAAAGATCTAGGGTAACCCCTGTTCAAAAAAAGTTCACCAATGAAGGCACATTCTTCCAAAAAATCACAATTCCTTGAAACCATCCTGGCCGCACGGACCAGTTGGCCTTTTACTGTCGATCGCTTCTGGTGGATGGGGTGATTGCTATCAAAATGTAAGTATGTGTTTGAAAAGGTGGATTTCCGATGGATTTTGGCAACATAACATCCCTGGGATATATCCTTAGCCAAATCACCATCCAAATAAGCTATTTTCTCCATTGAAAAATTGAAGGTAAACTTTAGAAATTCAGTTGATGTATTAAAGCTTTTCAGAATTGATTCAGCCACCTCTTTATCGCCCCTGAGGATGATAAAAATATCGTCCAAAAAATGGGTGTACATTTGGACTTTCTCTTTGAAGATAGGCTTTGAGAAAACAAACTCCTTCTCCCAAAAGGCCATCACCAAATTTGCCACGCCCGCCCCGCATGGGGAACCCATGGGCACCCCTATACGTTGCTGAAACCATCGGTTATTGAAAGAAAAGAAGTTACATGTGAGGACTATATCCAAAAGTTCTCTCACCATCATGATATCTTTAGCTGGTGCGTGCTTGATAGTCAAAATCTCCTGAATCCATTCTAAAGCCACAGAATGGGGAATAGATGAGTACAAATCTATAACATCGATAGTTAAGAAATTGTCCTCAGCACTGAATGGTAGATGACTGAGCCTGGCCAAAAATGACCAAGAGTCCTTGGAAATCTGCACCTCACTAGCTACATACTTCTTCAGAATAGTATCCACAACCTTTGCTCCAGCATACGTCATGCTACCTCTTGCATTCACCAATTGGTGCATAGGGGGATCCTGGATGTTCTTGTGTATCTTAGGGTTGCCAAAAATGGCCGGTATCTTAGGACTGGATGTATTAATATAATTAAACACATCCAAATCTATGATTCCAGTAATGAACAAATCATCATAATAAGAACGTACACAAGTTATATTGATGTTCAACTCATTTCTCGATATCTCATTGTACGTTGCGGAGGCTAGAATGGCTTCCATTCGATTAAATAATCCTCTACCTCCATAACCACTAGACCTCCCCCTTGTCTGGTTGCATCACCCTAACTTCAGAGTTACATAACTGCTCCAATAATGATGTTTCCTCTTTGGTAATGTTGAAATGAACTATTCATTTTAGACTTAAGAGAAGATCGAATGTCCAGATCACATAATTGATCAAAAAGGCTCAAAGAGGGAAGCAAAGGAGGATCAAAGGTACTAGATATAGGGAAAAGCTTCTTTGAGGACAACTGGTCCCCTAATAGAAAATGTAAATTTAGCTTTCTCACAAACAGCTTTAAATCAATCAAAGATTTAGCCAAATTAGCCCTCCAAGATGGTACAAAATATAGGCCCTTGGCCAAAAAATCCACCAAAGGTTGTGAAAAAACAAACCCTGAATAGTTATAAATCTTGAAATCCATCCCAGTATTGCTTACAATCTCCAATGGTAGTTGAACTGGGGGAACTGGATCAACCTCAAACTCCGTTAATTCCTCCTGGTTTTGGACCTGTACTTGTGCTTCCGACCCAGGGATTGCTGGTGTACCAAGGCTGAATTCCGAAAATTTAAACTCTCGGAATCATGCGAGGGGTTGGTCGACTTAGTATGGGAAGCTAAACGATTACTTCTTCGGATCTAATTTTCTTGATCTAATTCACCCGGGGGTCCATCATCCTCAACATTATTACTTATGTTGGAAGTTGCTTCTTCGCTAGAACTCAGGTCCTCGATGAATCGGGCTGATGTTCCCAGATAGTTAACCTGGGATTTAGGTGGCTTGGGATAAGCTAAACCCTTTTTGTAAGCTTTAATGTCCCTTTCAAGTTTCTTAACTTGATTGGCAGTAATCTTAGATATGTATTGATCGATACTAACGTAGATGCGATCATAGTCAAAACTGTATCTCGAAAAATGAATGTCCTTCCTAATGACCACATCCAATGCAGTTATCTCTTCCGACAGGGTGTTTGCTGCCTCCTGATAATGATTACAAATTAAATTAAGCAGCTCAAACCCATGTTTATCAAAAAGGGAAAGCAAATCCTTGTGGAAGGCCGAACCTTCCTCCAACCCTGTCAGATACTGCCAAGAACGGAGGCCTTTAGGCACTATTTTGGAATGCTGGCATTCACCAAAATAGGCAACCTCCAACTGTAATTTCCTAAGTTTGATAAGTTTCTGATCAAAAATATTCAACTTCTGAGGGAGATCAATCCCCCCTGGAGTAACTTGATCTGAAACAGATGATTTCAAATCATTTTGAAAAGAAAAAGGACGATTTAACCAATAATTTAAGTCAGACAATGGTTTACCTTCATTTATCTCTTTTGAACCAGTGGTATTAGATGGAATAATTCCCACTTGGTCGTTCTGACCGATTTGGAGTATGTTCACCATGCTTCCTGTACCTGGCACAGTAGGTCTCTGCTGTACCGGGGCGATGTTAATGCTATCAGAACTTCTGCAATTCCTGTCACTACAGGCATGGACTGTAGACTCCCGACTACATCTGAGTCAGGATGCAGTGAAAAATTAAGACAGGAACCCACCATAGGCTGCGAGGATCCCATCATATCATCCAACCGCTGAGATAATGTATCACCCTTCTGGGTTAACAGGTTGATTAATGCAGTTAAATCTCCCACTTCCGCTGGTAACAAAGGCACTGGTGTATTGGTCGACAAGGCTTCCAACAAAAAAAACAACTCCCAAACTTTTGAAAACTGAAAACAAAATATGATCAACAAAGGGAGCCAAAAGATCGATGCACCAAAGTACAAACGGTTGTACTAATCTAAACTGATGGTTTATTTAAGCCACAAGAATTATTTGTACACAGCGTTTCGTCGGCAAGTCTCCACCAACTTCTTCAGAAAGATAAAAAATGTTAAAAAATGTCACCATTGACAGAACTTATTTAAATGATACAAAATAGCCACATGATGGTAACACTGCCTCCTTCAGTTAAAAATAAAAATAAAATTAACATGTTTCAATGAATTTCAAATAAATTCCCATGCTAACATTAACCCACCCAAATTACTTAGCTGCCGAACACATGAAAGGCAAATCATTAAGTTGCAAGTTGCAGCCCTGACTTTATAGATGTAAGTAGAAATAGAAGGTTTGGGCTTATCTTTAATCTCAAAGCAGGCATTGCTTTACACTCGTAGAAATTCTAGCAGATGGTAGTTTACTTGGGGATTATTACATGAATTTGATAACAGGTTGTGCATTATTTGATGTAGTTGTATAATTTGTAAAAACATTGCTTAAAAAGCTTGAAACTTGGCAAGGGAGGGAGGCAGTAAGTAATGGCTAGAACTGAAACCATGCACAGTATTTAAAACATATTTCTGAATGAAGGCTTTGTCTTGTGCCTTTGTAGATATAGACCCTGAAAACAGTTCATGTACTACTCCTGAATTATCACACAGTAAGTCATTTATACAAGTGAGACAGCTTAGTATTATTTTTCATTGTTTTCAAAAGAAGGCAGAGATCACAAAGCAGACTTATTAACATTTACTTATGCCAGTTATGTGATCACAATTGCAATAAGCACAGAATTTACAAAATCCCCCACTGTATTCATACAGTTTAACTTTACTTGTGGGATTACTTTTTCTAGTAACCTTTTAAAATAATTACTAAAAAGCAGATCCATCTTAAATAATTGAAACTCCATTTGAACTAACAAATCATTACTGTGGCCATTTTTTAAGTGCAGTAGTGATCTCCAAGGAGAATGTTATACAGGCTTTCTAGTAGTGAGGAGACCCTCTGCCTGCATTATTGGGCCTCACAATATCCTTCTGTACTTTTCCATTTCCCAGTAATGACCACCATTTCATACAGTAATTGCCTACCTGTCTGAGATATGAGGTGCCTCTCAGGAGAGAATTTAGTCCTAAGCTAAACAAAGTACAGCTGAGGGCCTCATGGCCTGAAGAGGCCTTTCCAAATTTCATTTTTTTTTTATTTGTTACAGTTTTATAATAGTTTCATATAAAAAGTTCTCCATAAATGAAGCCCATTCTGTATAGCTCTCTTGATTTTTATTAATTAAAATATACTTTGTTTCTGCATGGATTCATATCTGCTGTTCAGTGACAAAAGTACATTATTTCCTACATATATAACAGTTAGTACTAATATTTTTTGATAGTTACACCAAACAGGAGATTCATTCATTTGTCTTTACAGGTAAAGTAATATGCATACCATTTAGTGAATGCTAGCATGTTGCTTTAGTGAATGCTAGCATGTTGCTCTTAAGGATTATTATTTTTTCTGTACCATTAAAGGACTGGAACATTTTTTTTTCATTTGTTCCATTCCTTATACTTCAAGAGGGCTTCAGAAGATGATAAAAAGGGTAACAGTTTACAATAATGCTGATGATAAGTTTTCATTTTTACATGATTCAGAAGCTTCAGAGGAACATGAAGCTGTAGAAGTTGAGATGAAAGATTATCCAAACAATGTGGATATTAATCTCACTAGAGAACTAAAGCACTTCCCTGCTTCTAACAAGCAAAACCATTCAGGAATAAGGACATGTATACCACCAATATCTGCATCAGGTTATCTTCTAAAGCAAGATTTATTTAGCTTTTACAAATGCAATACTACAGCTACTTTTAAGTCCAACGGTTGCAAATTGTTAAAGGAAAGAACATCCCATGACAAAAAAGAATTAAAAATTAACTGAGCAGCAATGACACAAGGAAATTATTATTTATTTATTTATTGACATTTGGTGACTGGGAAAGTCCGACTGGGTCAGGGACCCATTTTCAGTGGAAGCCCAGGGAGAAAAGCTCCAAAACATGTCATGAAACCTTGGCTTCAATTTATACAACAGAAAACAGCAATTTACAGAATAGGAGAGTAAAACATTAACTTCAACATTACGCAGACCAAACTATCATTTTAAACAATATGTGATAACATAAAAGTACAAATTTAGAACATTTACATTGGTTTGAAAGGAATGATTTGATTTAAAAGGCAGTAGAAGAGAGAGAAAGAAAGGTTGAAGATGTATTTTAGGTAAGGAAAGAGAGGGCGGGATAGATGATAGTGAGTAGTGTAAGTGAGAGTAAGTGTAAGGTAAGTTAGTATAATGGAGGGTAGGTAGAAGGAAGAGAGAGGAGGTGAAGAAGTGACAAAGAAGGATGTAAGGTTTGGCAAAGACAGGTCCAGGAATTATAAAGGTAGTTCTTTAGTGTAAGCTTGAACTTTTCGGGGTTTTCCTTGCTGGTAATGTAATTTGGTAATTTGTTTCAGAGTTTAGCTATAATATAGGAATATAGAGACTCACATGGCCTTTTACTAGGTTTGTGTAAGTCTATATGTTGCCTGTTATTTGAACGGAGGTTTCTAGTGGGCAAATGGGTTTTTAGAATGCCTTTCAGGGCAAGACAGCTATTTGGTTTGTATATTAGTTTTTGTGCCATTATTAATTGTAGGTAGTCTAGATAGTGGGGGAAATTCAAGCCAATTAAGTTCCCCGAGAGCACTGCAGTGATGTTTGCGGTAAGATGAATTAGTGGCAAATTTTGCAATTTTATGGTAACAAGATTGGAGTTTGGTCTTGAGAGAGGCATGCAGATTAGTGAGTATAGGAGCGCCATAGAGAAGAGAGGGGATAAGATAGGTATTAGCTAGTGCTTTCTTAGTATTAGGATCTAAAAAGTTTTTATGTCTATAGAGTGTTCTTAGTTTGATGTGAGTTTTTTTGATGGCATTTAGAATATGTTGGTCATATGAGAGTTTGTTGTCTATGGTGATTCCTAATAATTTTGCGTTTGAAACAATTTCAATTTTGCATTTGTTGTGGGAGTAGATCTTGAATTCAGATGTGTTAATTTTGGGAGAGAATAGCAGTAGTTTGGTTTTGCTAGGGTTAAGCAGCAGTTGTGAATTGTATAGGCAGGACTCTATGGAGGTAAATGTATTTTGTATTTTATTCAGTAGGTCAGGGATGTTATTAGAGGAGGTGATGATAGTTGAATCATCAGCGTATTGGATTAAAGTAATATGAAGGCATGCAGTGTGTAGGTTATTAATGAATATATTAAAGAAGAGGGGTCCCAGTTTGGACCCCTGTTGAACTCCTGTTTTGTTGGTTGGTATTGAGATAGACATCCTTGCAATTTTACACATTGTTGTCTGTTGGCTAACTGCGGTGGTTGTGCTGCGGTAGAGTTGTCGCCTCACAGTTAGACGTTGCCCATTTGATTCTCAGTTAGAGCATCTTCTGTGTGGCAACATGCGTGAATGGGCGTTCCTTCATTGAAGGTTGTGCATTAGGCCCAGCAAGCCAGCACGTAAAAATCTACTGCCAATCATTAGCGGACCGGAGTTCCGCTGTGGCGACCCCTAACCCGGAAAAGCCGAAAGAAGAAGAAGAAGGAGTTGTCTGTTGGCTAAATAACTGGTAAACCATTGTTTGGTAGTTGGTGAGCCGACTGTTGTCAGTTGCTGTAGTAGTTTATTATGTGAGACTGTGTCAAAGGTTTTTGACAGGTCTAGTAGTATTACGGAAGTGTGTAGGTTGAAATCTCGGGATTTATTTACTAGGTCTATGAGGGACATAAGAGCTGTTGTAGTACTGTGAGTTGGGCTAAAGCCATGCTGGGTGGATACAAGGAGATTATTATGGGTGAGATGGTTAGCTAGTTGAATATGTATACATTTTTCAAGTAGTTTAGATATGGTTGAGAGGATAGAGACTGGTCGGTAGTTTGTAAGTTCTGTGGATTTCCCTCCTTTGTGTAAAGGGGTAATGATAGATTTTTTTTCCAGAGGATTGGGACATAAGATTCTGAGATGGATCAATTAGTAAGGATGCTGACAGGGAAGGCGGTGGAATGAATAGCAAGTTTTAAGTACTCAGGCGGAAGGTTGTCAGAGGAGGGTGAACATGGCATAGGTTTGAGCAGAAGTTTGTGTATTAAGGATGTAGGAGCAGGTTGTAAGGAGAAAGGGGGTATTGCTGGATATTGGTAATGGGAAGGAGAAGTGTTATAGTAGTTAGGAGTTGTAGTGTTGTTGATGCCCAAGACTAATGTAGCAATGCTATCAATGAAGGTGGAATTAAACATATTGGCAATTTCAGATGGTGTATTGTCTGTACTTGGGGAAGGGTTTTGGGTGGACCCAGGGTCGAGCATTAATTTAACAGTTTTCCAAAATTTTTTTTGGTTGTTTTTATGGTTGGCTAATTGTTGTGAGAAATATTTTTTTTTGTCTGCATTGATTGATTTTTTTTTTTTGCTGTATTGTACAGTTGCCTATATTTTTGCCAATTTGGATTGCTTTTGTTTTTTATCCAGTCTTTTAAGGCTCTACCTCTAGTTAGTAGTATTTGTTTTTTTGATTTGGTAAGCCGAAGTGCATGATTGGCTTTTGTTCTTTTGGTTCTGAGAGGGGCTAAGTTGTTGAGGGTGTCAAGGAATGTTTTATTAAAGTGGTTAACAGCCTCTTATAGAGGTAGGGTTTTTAATGGAGTCCAATTGATTGACTTTAGTATGCTATTAAAAAGGTCTTTGCTGAAGTTTGTTAGATTTCTGGATATTTTATAAGTGTGGGCTTTGTGCGATTGGGAGGTGGCTCTGTAGGTATATGCAGCTATCTGGACTTAGTTTTATATGCAAAAACACTGGTAAATTGTGTAGCTTATGTTTTCAGGATGTAATTCATGGTTTGTCATTAAAAAAGCAAGAAAGAAAATGTAAATTAACTGATTTCTTATGTTTTATCAGTGTTAATGATGTTACAGTATGCGATTTGCCTTTCATTTTCTAAGAATTGCATGTTTATAACAGTAGTTTACTAAGGAATTAAATAAATGTCATCACTGGGAATGAAATTGTTGTATTATTTTCATATTAATAGATTGCTTGAAACTGAATAATTAAATACATAGTTTTAAAGTCCTAATGAAACAACCTTTCCGCAGTCCCCACATGGGTTTGCTATGCATCCCATTATCCCTCTTAGACAGGGGAGCCAGTGCAGTATCTTAGTCCATAAGGGAACAAGGGTGTAACATGACTAGGCTTGTAAAGGCCTTAGAGCCAATAGCCAAGAACCTTCTATGATCCTATGATTTGTGCCAAGTTCTGTTGTTAGCATGCAACAGACAGGGCCTCCAGAGATTCCCATAGTTTAGGGATTCACCATATTTTAATCTGGCCCATCTGTCTGTTTACACAATACAGTTAAGGCAGAAGATGAAAAATAACTGCTTCTTATTTAGGGGACAGAAACATTGCAGGCAAACTAGGAATAAATAGGGAAACCATAAGAACCACACAGTGGACCAGGAAAACTGAAAATACCACCACAGCAGCTCAATGGACGGAAACAAAAACAAAGTGGTACATGGCATATTCAGCATAGCAGAGAAACTAAGTGCACTGTTGATCAAGTATGCTATTATGTCAGATGCTAGCTAGACCTGCCTCTGACAACAACCTCATCCAAGAGCCATGTCATTTTCTGTGCTTGGTATGGTACATGTGCAAGATGGCTTGAATTAGAAATTACTAAAGTAGCATAAGTTCTTTTCCTGGTATTCTCAAGGGAATGGGATGGTACACAGAGACAAGAACTCAGACCCCTTATTTGATATATATGGAAAAAATGAACAGTACACATTGTAGCTCCCAGTAAAATAATTTTCAAAGCCAAGTTACTTACTACTGATGCAATAATCTCATGGATCACACACTCAGACCTATCCAGATAGTCCTAGAATGTAGAAGCAAGTAGTCTAGAAGGTCTGGAACAATAAATAGTTTTGTAAATCACACTAGCACATCAAAATAGCACAAAATCCATGATAGCATTTAAGAAAAGTACAGATATATATAGAGATAATTAAGTAAGAAGTACATAACAGAGATCACCAAACACACAAGGTAAAGAAAAAGATGACCAACTTAAGAAAGAGCAGGATGATTGCTTCTTTGTGGATGCGTTAGGATGTAAAGAAAGGGAAAGGATTCCACAGTGGGATCTGTTAAAGTAAAAGGTATAGTTAACAAAGATGAATTCCTGAGCAAACGTGTCTCAGCATTAATAGAAAAATGATGTAGGAGAGTGCAATATCCAGTTCACAGCACTCTGTTGCATTGGATGAGAGAGGGTGGTATGTAATGTTTCAGAAAAGTTCATTTTCTGAAATAACTCATTAACCTAAAGGTAATAAAACAACCCGGTCTGGTCAGATACATACAGAACTAAGACAAGATCTGACAAGAACCCCAACTGCTTGTCTAACAAGTGAAGTCATGGAACAGCTTTCAGGTGTTTGAAATGTAGGCAGATCAGGGTGAGTAATGTATAACTTACATTTAAATAATGAAATCTTTTTTTTTGTCTGATTTGTATCAAGCACAAAAGGCTTCTTTGCTATCAAATTTTTAATGTCTGAGGGCAAGGGTGCTGGAACCATAGGGTGAGCACCCCCCCACCCCACACACACACTTTAAATCAAGTCATGAACTGTGCCCTCAGCTCCTGGCTCAGATTTCTTTGTAAATAAAAAAAGCTGTGCAAGAGAAAAGAGAAAAGGAACATCAGAAACAGAGAAAGTGTGTGTGTTCCTGTGTGTGTGTGTGTGTGTGTGTGTGTGTGTGTGTGTGTGTGTGTATATGTGTCCAGTTGTCAGCAAGTGTCCATGAGTGCATGTATACCTGTGTTTGCAAATGCATGTATATGACTCTACGCAAGTGCATGTATATATGCAGGTTTGTACTAGTGGGTGTATGCGAGTATGCATGACTGCATCTATGCGAGCGTACGAGTATGTGTATATACGCTAGTATGTGTGTATATGTGAGTATGAGTTAGTGTGCGTATGCGAGAGTGTGATTCCATGTGTATGACTGTGCGAGACTGCATGTGTATTTGTGAGCGTGAGCAAGTGACTCTATGCGAATATGTGTGAGTACGTGTGGGCATACATGAGTGTGTAGTAGGTTCAGTATCAGATTCCTACAAGGGAGGTTGCTCCAGAGAACATCCTTTTTTAAAATTTTAAAGCATGCATACCTCTCAGTTGTACAGATTTTTGCAGAACATCCATATTTTTGCCTCATATTTTGTATTGCGTCATATTATTTTTTCATGAAATTTGTGGTTTTCTGGCAAATCATTGAGGACTGAAATCCCTAAATAATGACATGCATTTGGGTTTCAGAATTAATTTCCTTCAGAAAATGCATGCTAACAGAATCCTGTTATTCTAGCAACTTTTTAAGTTAATAAGAGCAATATTTAAAATCTGTCTGTTCTTCTGGCCCTTTGTCCCACCATAATTTTAGGCTTTAAGTAGATTTTTTGCACTAAGAGGTTGAGAGGTATTGACAGCTATTCAGGGAAAATAATTATTCATTTCATTCTAATATTCTTTTTTTCAGTTAAAGGAAAAGCTGGCAATGTAAAATTCAGCAAATATTACTCAACAAATTTTTTTTTATTTATTTTATTTGACTTTGTTTACTGGGAAAGTCTGCTGGGTAATACCCATTTTCAATGGAGATCCTGTGAAAAAGCTCCATTTGCTTGGTTTGCATTGTTAAACAGAAAGTTGTTACATTTCTATTTACATTTATACACAAATGGTAGTAATATTTCTACATTCTAAGATTTTACAGAGGTGGGAGTTACTGAAGAGAAAAAACATGTGCAACTTAGTGGAGTGTACAGGCAGCAGTTATGTATAAAAATTGTTTTGTCATTTTAGTGAGAAGTTGGGAGTATTCTGTTTAAGGAGAGTATTTGGAGTGTATTGTATGGGGAACACAATTTAACCTTGTGATGAGCATGTGTTGGATCAGGCCTGTTTAAGATGTTGTTTAAGCCGTGGTTTCAAACTACTGAGTTTGTTGGAGAGTTTTGTTTGTGTGGGATACTATTCCAGAGTTTAGCAACATATTGGGAGTAGAGCCAGACTCCTGCAACCTTATTTAACTTATTTGTCAGTAGTAAGAATGTGTTACTTTTACCAAGGTCCCTTGCTGGACAGTAGAGAAGTAATAAGTTTTGTCATGCAGAGCATTTTTTTGGATGATGAATGAGTTTGTGTGCTGTAGTCAGTTGTAAATATACTAGGTAGTTGTGCAGTTCAAGTCATTTTAATTGCTTTAAGCTATGACAAGGGTGGGTCCTATGAGAGAGATTGGTGGCAAAGTTGGCTATTTTAATGGATCAGGAGGCATTTCTGTGCAAATTCATCCTATCAGAAAATCAGCACTTTTTTATTGTGAAGCACCAATTTCAAATGATTATAATATGCCATGCATGGGAGATGTGTGGTTTTGACCACAGAAAAATGGTATTTTGAAGTGTTTAGTGCTGCTCAGGCAACACGCTTTTATCTGAGTAATTGTCAATAAATATTTTGTTATATCAAAGATCATTACTCATAATTATTAGCTAGTGGAAGTTACTCACATTTTTTATATAAATGTATCTTTGCCTATGTCTTAAGTGATAATTCAGAAAAGGTGTTTGTTACCACAGCAGGCTGGTAATTTGCCTAAGATGCAGGTGGGGGGCTCTGCTGTGGCCAGGCTGGTTTCTCAAATCCCTATTATACCTCTCAACATTTTAACACAAGAAACCTGGATAAAGCCTTAAATAATTGGGGGTGGGTGGGGTGGGCAAGGACCCAGTAATAGGGACATACTTTAAATATTGTTCTTATAGACTTAGAATGTCAGTATAACAGGTTTTGTGCTAGCTTGCTTTATTTTCCAAGGACATGTACTTATTTATATGTTTATTTATTTATTCACATTTGATTACTGGAAAAGTCTGATTGGGTAGAAGCCCATTTTCAGTGGAGGCCCAAGAAGAAAAGCTCCAAATTATTACAAAACATTATAAGAACAATAATGTTACAATCTTCAAAAATAAAATAAAAACATCAGCAGTTTAAATAAATATAACAAATTAAACATAATACAAAAACATTGGTTAAGAATTGATACAAGTTATATGACAAATTTTAGACAGTTTGTAGATAAATTAAAGGTAAGTTAGCCTAATACAAACAGGAACTGTAATATGAAGTGAGGGGAAAAAATGGCTTATGCTATATTTAGAGAGAAAGTCGTGGAACAGAATTTATAGCAATAAGAAAGTTAGTGAAGAAGGGAGAGACAGGAGATACAAGGAATGAAAAGGTACTTGTTCATATTTAGGGATGTAGTTTATCCTGGTTTTGAGCAAGAACAGAGACAGATTTTAGCTAGGAAGTCTTTCAGAGTGGTTTTGAAAGAAACAAGGGGATATAGACTTGATGGATACATGTAAGGAGTTCCAGGCCTTAGCAAGCTTGTATGGGTAAAAACAATGCCCATCAGATTTGCTAGGTTTGTAGACAGAATGCATTGACCATCTGGGAACATAATTGTGTAAAATGTTTTAGTGCTGGATAGGCAGATGGATGCTGGATAATTAATTAATATTTTGTAATTTAGTTACATTTGGTAGTGTTTAATATTAATGTAGCAGTTAATTTTATTTTTATATACTTAAACATCTGCAAAAGCAATAAAATAAAAAACAACAAATTCCACTGACCCTTTGCAGTCTTCAGTACTGAATTTAATATTACGCCATATCATCTGGTACCTCGGCAGTTTGCCTTCAATGGATAACATACATCAGAACCAGCACCTTTTTTATACTCCATGCTCCCTCTCGATCCAATTGTATACATTCTAATTCAAGTAACACATTTACCCTTAAAGTGCTATAACAAACATTTTTTCATTTAATACAATTCCAAGTACAATTTCTAATATAATAATATTAACATCATTATTACTTTAAATAAATGTATTTATACATAAATAAATATATCTATCACCAATTAAATACACACACTATGTATTGAACTCTGTCTTCTTACCAGATTGACCACAATATTAACCCCCTTTGGAGAGAGTTTTCCAGAATTTAAAGTAATATATCAAACTCTATCTTATTACCAAATTGACCTCAAGATTAAGTCCCTTTGAATGAAATGTTCTGAAATTTGAGATCATCATCCTTTCCAAATCCATCAACTTTTTAACATGGTCACCTCCTCCACACACAACTGGCTGGCCCAATATACTAAAAATTAATGTGTCATCAGATGATATGGTGGAATTTTCTTTTTATAAAAGAAAATTGCATTTCAATTTTCTTCTTCTTCTGGCTTTTCCCGGTTAGGGGTCGACACAGTGGATCACCTGTCTGCTCATGATTGGCAGTGGAGTTTTACAGTGTTGATTTGCCAGCCCGGCACCCAACCTTCCACAGAAGGCACACACATGCATGCACTCACACCTAGGGCCAATTTAGTGTGTCCAATCCACCTACAGCATGTCTTTGGGATGTGGGAGGAAACAGGAGCACCCGTAGGAAACCCACGTGACCACAGGGAGGACATGCAGACTCCGCACAGAAGGCACCCCAGCCAAGGATCAAACCAGAGAACCTCTTGCTGTGAGGCGGCAATGCTAACCGCTGCACCACAGCAGCCGCCCATTGCATTTCAATTTTATACAAGTCCAATTTTTAATACAAGTTCATATGTTAATATAAATAAAACACAATTATTCTGGTTATATTTTTGTGTTGTTTAATATTTTGCCTGTTCTTTATTTTGTGTTTTGAATGTTGGTATCCCACAATTCCATTAGAGAGGGTGGGGATACATAATTATGTATGCAAATGTTATGTTAATCAGTGTTTAGATTTTGGACAGTTGTATCTACTGTTCATGGGCCTTTGTCCAGGTTTTTGATGATTCTAGGTTGAGAAGTATGGGGTCAACAGTCCCCTCCGTACATATGTACATACCTACTGCATTTTTCCACAGGAGCAGAGAAAAGAGAAAACTCCACTGTTGCTTAAAGTTGTTTTGGTGATATTACTTCAGTCTGCTAGCATTCAGACAAACATCTGCCAGCATGTCGCCATGTTCCCTACTGTATATTCCATAATGCTGGGAATCACTATCCAAAGTAGCACAGATTTACAGTGGAAAGTGTTTAACAAATACACATCACTGATGGTATAACCAAAATGGTAGACCAGGACAGGACTAAATATTTCCTTGGTTTCAAAACCGGTAGCTCTAAATAAGACACTGACTTGGGTCAAAGGTACACAAGAAAAATAGTAAATACAGTGTATTCTACAGAATGGAGATTTACTACAGTAGTTTCCAAGGTTTTAGCATGTATCAGTACTTTTTCATATTTTTATATGTGATGTCCAGTTGGGACTGGAAGAAATGAGATGTCATTCTGTAGGCCACAAAAATCCTCAAAAAAGGTTGATGCACAATACAATGGGTAGTAAACAAAAATAAGAAGGGATTTTTGAAGTCCAGTGGAATTATTAGAAGTATAGAAGCTCAGTGTCCATCAACAAAGTACAAGTAATGCAAATGAGGATCAGCTAATAACAGAATACCTAGGTGCAAGGGTATGCAACAGCAAAAAAAGGATCAGGACATTGATATCAACTAGCCGAAAACTAAGGAAAACATATCAGAGGGAAATATGGAGACTGTGTCTATTGGAATTAAAGAAGTGTTATCATTATCATAAAAGGGAGATCATCTGAATATGGTATATATTACCAGAGACCTTCGGTCTATGAAAAGACACAGACAAAATGGAAATATTTCTGTGCCAAACAAATAAAATAGTACATAGTTTGTAGCAAAAGCCATACAAAGAGAAACCGTAAAAAACTAGTATGGTTATATCAATGAAAAGGACAGAAAAAGATTTTTTACAGGCATTTGAGTATTTCAGTGCAGTCAAAAATGTACTTGCAGAAGTTGTCAGAATCAGATGCTGGGTGTCTGAATGCAATGTGGAATACATTTTATTGCAGCTAGAGTGTTGTTGTGATGAACTAGTAATCCTGAAAATGTTTTGCAATTAGAAAGGATGATAAGGTTGAAGTACAAAACAATTCATTAAGGGTTTAGAAGAAGAAGGCTGACAAAAAGTTAAAGT